>NC_140167.1:103801379-104031242 GCF_963971535.1 Notolepis coatsorum | reverse complement strand
TCTCCATCGCTGTCGGTGTCATTCCCCCTTGAAAGCAGAAACACAACACCGGCATCTTTCTGTACACTCAACCCTGTGTTTTCTATTAGTCTACCGTGGCTTTGGGCTGCAGCTCGTTCTCTATATTTTTTTTCCTCTGCAAGCCCTGCCATGGCCACGCCCTTTCAGACTGTTGGACGGTGTGAGTGTCCTACAGCCCATGGCGCTATTTGTTCTCTATTAGTCCCCCACCTTCTCAACACCCATATCTAATCCTACAGGGCTGTTCCCTGTTTTGTTGTCTTCCGGCGTGACACCAGCAGCTAAACGATACCCACTCGGCGCTCTACGTTTGTCCCACGGTTGACCCCCAGCGCGCGCCAGTTCTTTCTGGTGACGTGTCCCTCAAGACTCTGCCTATTTATTAGGTGTGAGAAGGCCCCACTGGAGATCGAACTCCCTCTTATTTCATAATTAAACTTATTTAATTAACCTGTATATCGATCTTATTATTATGATAATAACATACAACCGAGCATCGCTCTAACATACAACAGAGCAGGTGGTTCCCTGCTCCTAACTCACATACGTACTCGTACTATCATCTAACATACAACAGAGCTGTCCATCGCCCTATACCCTACGGGGCTGTCTACCGTCGCCCTGGAGCTGTCACCGTTGCTCTTACCTAACCTACGGGCTGTCTACCGTCGCCCTGGAGCTGTCACCGTCGCTCTATACCCTACGGGCTGTCTACCATCGCCCTGGAGCTGTCACCGTCGCTCTATACCCTACGGGCTGTCTACCGTCGCCCTGGAGCTGTCACCGTCGCTCTATACCCTACGGGGCTGTCTACCGTCGCCCTGGAGCTGTCACGTCGCTCTATACCCTACGGGCTGTCTACCGTCGCCCTGGAGCTGTCACGTCGCTCTATATACCCTACGGGCTGTCTACCGTCGCCCTGGAGCTGTCCCGTCGCTCTATATACCACACTTTGAGTTCCTTTACAAAGTTCTCACATACACCACCGTGTATACACACAAGCAGTTGGTAATTTTGAAAAAATTCAACTCCTTAATTAACTTAAACTCTACATATTTGCCTATGGGTAATGGAAACTCCCCAGCACTACCCCACCCCCCTCCGCAATTAAACTCCTTAATTGAATTAAACTCTAAATATTCCCTATGGGTAATGGAAACTCCCAGCACTACCCCCCCCCCCCCTCCGCAATTAAACTCCTTAATTGAATTAAACTCTAAATATTCCCCTATGGGTAATGGAACTCCCAGCACTACCCCCCCCCCTCCGCAATTAAACTCCTTAATTGAATTAAACTCTAAATATTCCCCTATGGGTAATGGAAACTCCCCAGCACTACCCCCCCCTCCGCAATTAAACTCCTTAATTGAATTAAACTCTAAATATTCCCCTATGGGTAATGGAAACTCCCAGCACTACCCCCCCCCCCCCCCCCCTCCGCCACTAGGTGGCGACCTACTCCTCCATTTGCCTGTATTATCCCACTGCCCCCTAGATGGCGGCCAAAACTCAGTCTAGAGGATTGTAGGTGACGTGTCACTTCCTGATTCTAAACCCTCGTGGCTCTGCGGCCATTTTGACTCGGTGCAAATGGCTACTCTCTCAACAAACGGCCGCTGCCCTTCCTTCCAAGGCCTGAAACACAGCTGTCTTTCCTCTCCATTATCAGGGGACGCTTTCTCAGACTAATACTCTTGCCTGATCGGACATAATACACACTGGTACAATCTCCTTTCGACTTCCTTCTGTTATGAAACAGTCCCGCCATAAAAATTTTCGATCTGATTCAAGCGCCCCCCCCCCCCCCCTTTCCTCATCTCGCATTTACCCTCCTTAAACCAAAACTGTGCAGCCTGCCTCGTTTGCTTTTCATTCTCTGTAGATAACACCCTCGATTTCCACCATGGCTCTCTGCTCATATTATCACAGCTGGCATTCTCTGTGTCGAACTAGAAATGTTTACGTTTACGGATTCACTATCTGTTCGTTTTTATTTGGCTTAAAATCAAAACAACCGTGTGCACAGTGAACTCACATTTTTGATCGGAGCGCTGTTTCCCCTACAGCGCTGGTTCGCCTCCTGACCGCTCGACTCGCCGCTCTCTCCCAGGGCTGACCGGCCTTGCTTCGATCATGATTCTCCCACACATTGATGACTGTTGTCCACTGTCGCCCCATTATTGAAAAAGTCTTTATCCGTTGTTCTTATCTCTTGCAAATCCGGCTGTCATCAACAACCAACAACAACCAACTGTTCCCGTTGTTTTAATCTCTTGCAAATCCGGGTCCCAACGGCACCAACTGTAAGATTCTGATCAAACTGGCCAGTATCACGTCTTCGTCTGTTTGGCTCTCCATCCAATTCCTCTGCGTTGTGTACTTTTAATGGTCCTGACGTCTCCGATACTGGTAGATAAGATCCTTATCTCCCCCCCGTTAGTGCAATCCATAAACCATAATACTTCTCCACTTCCGTAAGAATTCGACACTTCGACACTGTGAGATACCTTATGAGGAGAAGCGTTGTTTTATTGCTATAAACAGAACCTCATGTTATCAGATGTTATCAAATTGTATCGTCCTTGAAGAGTCTATTTCTAATGATCTTTCGGTGTGTTCATATTATCGTCCTTTTGCTGTTCAGTCCAATAGTGTTCAGGCCTGTTCGTTAGCCTAAAACCATCCTCGTGGTAGCCGAAGCTACTGGTGATGTGCCATTCTCCCCCCCCCCCCCCCTCTCTCTCGTCGAGAGGAGAGAGTCTCTTCTGGTTTCTTCCCTCTTAGTCTCAGTCAGATTTTAGTCTGCTCAACACCCGGAAACACCGTTCGACTTATAGATGTTCGTCGTCGCAACGACGGCCCCGCATTCTGGTTGTCATGTGACGTGTTGTCATGACAACTGCGTTTAACCTTTCACACATTAAAATGCAGTTTCATTCACTGTTGCATTAAGATGAACCTCTCTCCCTCCTGCTCGTCGAGACAGTACACTCTAATCTCAGATGTTCTAATGAGGAATGTCAACAAACATTCTCTCGCTGGCAGTGTGGCTCACAACAATCACCCTGCTACTGAACCACCGTCTCCTGCTTCCACCGTCCGCATGCACTTCGACCTCTCTGACCCGGCACCGTTTTAGCTGTGGTCACTCCCCCCAATCTATACATCACATACATTGAAAAACCACCATTTTCTCTCAATGGGTACAATACAGTACAGCTCAATACAACAACAGTGCTAAGACTGGAGGATGAAGACCAGAAAAAGACTTTCGGCTTTTTTACATAAGGGTCCTCCATTTTCAATTCATCAAAACATTTAGAGACATACAAATATACAGTAGTTTCATAAAAAATATTTAAAAAATATTAACTTTTATTTATATATTTTTTTTGTGCCACAAATATCGGTATCGGTATCGGCCGCAAATTTTCATATCGGTGCATCCCTAGTGTGTGTGTGTGTGTGTGTGTGTGTGTCCCTAGTGTGTGTGTGTGTGTGTGCGTGTGTGTGTGTGTGTGTGTGTGTGTGTGTGAGTGTGTGAGTGTGTGAGTGTGTGTGTGTGTGTGTGTGTGTGTGTGTGTGTGTGTGTGTGTGTGTGTGTGTGTGTGTGCGTGTGCGTGTGTCTGTGTGTGTGAGTGTGTGAGTGTGTGTGAGTGTGTGTGTGTGTGTGAGTGTGTGAGTGTGTGTGAGTGTGTGTGTGTGTGTGTGTGTGTGTGTGTGTGTGTGTGTGTGTGTGTGTGTGTGTGTGTGCCAAGGAGGTGCCTCCTGGAATATTTGACGACCAAGCATTTTATTTGAATTAATGTCCATTGAAATAGATATTCAGTATAAAGTTACACATTTTGAACACAATACTAGACAGGTTTGCTGCTCAGAGCATCCGGGAATCAGCTCTCTGATCCCTGTTTACAACATGGAAATGCCATAGTAAACCTATTGTTGTTGTTATATCTATGAATTAACCTGTTAAGCCACCTAAAAATACATACCTAAGTAAATGGAAGATTGCTCCACTTCTACAAGGTCAATTTGCATGTTCTTGGTATAGGGACATCTATGGATCTCATGGAATGTATTCCCAGTGTCAGAAATATTGTGTATGTTATTAGCATAGGCGGCGCGTGGACCGGACATTCGGGTAGGCTGTATAGCGGGGAGCGCGCACAATTTTTCCTTTTTTGTCAATACACAGTGCAAATTAAGTGTTCAAATGAAGGCATCCAATAATAGATTAACGATTGTCTTACCTTAATGCAGCAAAATGCGACGTTTCGTCTTTCTTGGCATCAATGATCTTTTCTGCTTTAACTTTGTCTGTGAGATCACTTTCAATGTGAAGCAGACTGTCTCTCCTGGCGCATTGTTGTTCTTTTGGATGTGATGTGCCTCATTGCTGAGAAAGACCGTTCACGACTTGAATCACAAGTTGCAGTGCTGACAGCAATGAAGGGAACGTTTTTCGTAATTTAGATCTCATCATGCTTTGAAAACAATGTACATACAGTAGCTTTGATGAACATTGTTACTCAGCTGATAGAGTTGTGCTCTTCCTGATGGCTTGTCGTACAGAACTTGTAAGTCGCTTTGGATAAAAGCGTCAGCTAAATGACTAAATGTAAAATGTAAATGTAGCTCTAAAAAGTTTCCACGATTTGATGAACTCTGACTCTCATCATGTCCTCTTAGAGCAAGCCCTTGTTTGCCAAGATAACGCAACATATAGTCTCAGGTGATCCGTGTAGTTATGCCCAGGGGCAGCCCGGTGCAGCTTCTAAATTACCTTGTTTATATGCCTTGGGAAAATACCGTATATCCATTTTGCTTTTTGAAATTTGACTCAAAATAGTGCGCTGGTGTTCGCTACAAAGCGATCAGCGGGCGGAGATTCAGAACGCAGATGTTTGCTTTGCTTGGCCTGCGGGATCAGGATGATCATGTGAATGATGTGATTGGCTACATTATTTAACCTGAGCCTATGCGTGATTGGTTACTGCCTGCTTGGAATGTTAAACGCTGCCACCTAGCCGACTGACACCTTCGTTTGACACCTCGGCCAGCGGGCTGCAGCACAAGACACACACAATAGCCAGCAGCCTGCGCACATATATTATATATACATTTCAAAATTCCCAGCATAATATTTTGGGTAGGCATAGCCCCCCCTAGCCTATATATACCCGCCGCCTATGGTTATTAGGCTTGAGTAAATTGTGATGAAACAAAGGAGAATATAAATAATGATTTTTTTGTGCATCTTTGACAGTGAATAACACCATGCTAAAAATTACCAGACATGAAAAACTGCCACTGAGCACGTTCAGCACCTTCTTGAGATCATGTGTAAAAAATCTAAGCTTATCTTACTGTATACTTCAGTGCAAGGTACCAGTTAGTTAAAGGTCAGGTGTGAGTGTCAGACATGGGTCTCATTCACCAAGGACTTATGACAAAAAAGGGCTTTCTGAGACCTTTTCGGGCCGATTTTGGGATTCACCAACCGTCCCAATAAAACATATATAATTAATATTATATTATAATATATTGTCTATATTCAAGTCTTGCCCGAAAAGGTCTCAAATGAGCCCTAAGAGAAAGCCCTTTTTGTCGTAAGTCCATTGGTGAATGAGACCCAAATTCCCCAATATTTTCCAAAGAGTTCTCTTGGAAGACTTATCTTGGAACCGACTGAGACAGAATCAATGACAAGTTCACTCTTAGCGCTTTTAAACCGCTCGGGCTCCGGTTCAAGCTCCAGCTCCGTTCTGAACCCTCTGAACCTTGGTGCTCTCTGGCGAACCACCCCGCGTTTACACCCATTTAAGCAGAACTAACATTCCACCGTCTCCGTCATCAACGGGGGCGTTACTCAGGTAAAAATAATGCGTGGAGAGCGAGCCTCAGCGCGAGAGCGCACACACAAAAGCACACACGACACGCTGTATACGTTTGAAATGAATCGTTCCAGCAAAGTATGCTTCTATTATTCGAATGACTTGTTTTAATGGGTATCATATAGTAGTAAGTCCTACTGTAGAACATGACATAATAGCATGACATCTGATTTATTAATGCCAATACTGGACGACGACCGCAATTGGCACCTGAAAAGTATAAATGATGGATTAGTCAGCTCGTTTAGCTCAACTGGTTAGTGCCCTGCCTGTGGACCATATGGTCCCCAGTTTGAATCTCTTGCTTACTTTTTTTTTTGTAACGTTAAATAATGTATCCACTCTGGTGTCCCAAAAAGGACAATGGGTCTCATTCCTGAAAATTTTCCAACGAGTTATTTTGGAAGATTTATCTTGGAACCGACTGAGACAGAATCAATGACAAGTTCACTCTGAGTCCTGAACGTGCTGGTAATATGTCTTAAGTGGCTGAAACGGTCGCACCTGTGACATGATCTGATATCTGCTTGGCGAATGTGATTCTGTCTTAAACTCAAAAGCGCGTTCCCGTTCAGGTCATTTGCATACAAAACAACGCCTCCAGAGCTCCTTATAAGGCAAAGTAATGACGCAGCTGTGTGGAAATGGATGCGGAAGTCTTGCACGACCCATCGAAATGAGATTAGATTAATGTATTGTCATCATATATAGTACAGCTCGTGGTACAACTGCCGCAGCGTGCGCGCACACACCACACACACACACACACACACACACACACACACACACACACACACACACACACACACACACACACACACACGAACGCAGTATAGGCTTATTATTCCATTAATGACTTGTTGCATTAGGATTTAGTAGATACTATATGCTCTGCCCTACACAAGACTTGCTATTTCCATGCGATTAGCTTTAGTTCTTATTTATTTATTTATCCACTGTCATTTCAGTGTTGGTGTATATAGGCTATATAGTGTATTTCAATATAAGTTTAATTGATTAATGATATATTCGAAGGAATGCAGGTTTATAGCTATATCAACCCCCTCCAATGTACAGTAAATGACCAAGTATGGTTTTGTCAATATTCCAATGTACAGTTTTGCTTGTACAGTGTCCCCCACCCACCCCTCCTACCCAACCTCCTCCAACAGTTTCTACGTCAAATGTATATACTCTCTTTTCTGGACTCTTTTTGTATCACAAACAGTACTGTATTTGCAAATCTGGTATGTCATAAATGTATAGATGTAGCAGTACTGTCTATCTGTATGTCGTGTGTGTCATATATGTTATGATTAATTGAAAATGGAGGACCCTGATGTAAACAAGACGAAAGTCTTCTGCATCCCTTTAACAATTGTATGTAATTGAGCTGTAAAGTTTTCAATCAATCAATCAATCAAACAATCAAACAATCAAATCAATTGCGCTCTGATTGGCCAATCGTGGGACAGCAAGTTCTGCGCCTATTTCCGAGTCTAACAGCCTGCAAACTACCTGGCGTTCTATCGCCATGCTCTAAGACAAACTCTAACCTTAACCAACTTCGAAAGAGTGCCTAAGCTTAACCGTCGGAAACAGGGCAGGCGTTCTATCGCCATGCTCTAAGACAAACTCTAACCTTAACCAACTTCGAACAAGCGCCTAAGCTTAACCAGTGTAGAAACTTGCGGTCCCACGATTGGGCGTACATGTCACATGACCAGAAATGACCTGGCCAATGAGAGACGCGGAAACGCAGTTATGTTGTAGAAGGCATTCAGGCGTCCCATTGTATACCAATCAATGGGATACATTGCATGTTGACCTGCATTCTTTCAAATGTATATAATTAATCATTAAAACAGATGTGTAACAAATAAGAAATACAAATTCCACAGAAGGCATTAAATAATTATAATTTTCAATCATTTCACAATAATTGCATAATTGTGTTTGAATATCTGAGTAATTAAAGTAATTATACATTTGTCCAAAATAGCTGGTTCAGATATGGTTAAGCAGCTGTGATCAGATTAATCCATATTATTTATTTTTCCGACATCAAATGCGTAATTTCTTATCGTACAAATATTGTCATATTTATTTTAATTATGATTAAGTAATTAATTCCAAGGAGGCCTGTAGCGTTAACATGAAGGAATCACTATGAGAACACATTCTGTCAAGTTAATAACATTTTCAATTAGTCAATCAATCATAAGAGTGATCCTCAGCACTCTTAAATCTGCTCTCAGCCACGCTCAAATCTGATTTCAGGAAAATTTGGGGACTCGCACTACCAGCCCTAATATGTCTTAAATGGGCAGAAATCTGTCTAAGAGGAAATTGTTTGTCGTAAATTCGTTCGGGAATGAGACCCAATAACACCACCTTATGCATACTGCACCTTATGTGAATACTGTGATACTGTGAATACTGTATATTTCAGTTGGTTAGATAGTCAATTATATTGACTTATTTGTTTACACTGCTTGTGTTGTTTTTACTACCTGTGTACCCCCCCCCCCCATGCTGCTATGATGCCTGAATTTCCCCAAGGGGATCAACAAAGGAATATCTTATCTTATCAACCAGAGTGGATAAATTAATTAACGTTACAGAAAAAAAAGAAGTATCCAAGAGATTCGAACTGGGGACAATATGGTCTACAGGCAGGGCACTAACCAGTTGAGCTAAACGAGCCATCATGAATTGCTACTGATTAATCCATCATTTATACTTTTCAAGTGCCAATTGCGGTCGTCGTCCAGTATTGGCATTAATAAATCAGATATCATGCTATTATGTCATGTTCTACAGTAGGACTTACTACTATATGATACCCATTAAAACAAGTCATTCGAATAATAGAAGCATACTTTGCTGGAACGATTCATTTCAAACGTATACAGCGTGTGTGTGTGCTTTTGTGTGTGCGCTCTTGCGCTGACTCGTTAAGCCTTTCCCTACGCATATTCATTTTTGGAGCATTTCTTTATCCACTCTGGTTGGATGGTGTATTGTACTCGCAAATCGCTTCCTGTTGAATGAATCGGTTGAGTGCAATGCCGACTCTCTACTTTCCCCGTCTTCACAGCCTAGAATATGACACGCCCACTGATGATGTCACGGATTGCGAGGAAAAACAATTTTCCGGTGCCAGCTGAGCACCGATTTGTCACGTTCTGAACCAATTAATCCCGGTCTGAACACGCCGGCCGGTGCGAGATTACGTTCGGGAACCGGCTCCAGCACGGAGCCTGGCCGGTGTAAAAGGGCTATCTGAGTCCTCAACACGGTGGTAATATGTCTTAAAGGGGAACTCCAACATTTTGGGAAATTAGCTTATTTAACATCTTCCCTGGAGTTAGACAAGAAGATACATACCTTTTTTGTCTCTGTGCGTGCATTTTAGCTTTGGGAATAGACGCTCCGTTAGCATAGCTTAGCTTCATCACTGGAAGTGAGGCAGGACAGTAGCCTTACAGTGCCTTACAGTGTATTGCAAGGTCTGACATTGACCAAACTTGATATGCATGACCTTGGTGGGCTCTAGGTCAACTCCTGAAAAGGGGGTCAATGTCAGACTTTGCAATCAAAAGTTAGGGGGCTAATAACCCTTGCCATAATTTCAGTGTGCCCCCTAACTTTTGATTGCAAGGTCTGACATTGACCCCCTTTTCAGGAGTTGACCTAGAGCCCACCAAGGTCATGCATATCAAATTTGGTCAATGTCAGACCTTGCAATACACTGTAAGGCACTGTAAGGCTACTGTCCTGCCTCACTTCCAGTGATGAAGCTAAGCTATGCTAACGGAGCGTCTATTCCCAAAGCTAAAATGCACGCACAGAGACAAAAAAGGTATGTATCTTCTTGTCTAACTCCAGGGAAGATGTTAAAGGGGAACTATTTTACTATTTCTTTCACTATTTGGGCACTTTTACACAATTCCTGTGAGTCTATGGAACACCTCTGTAATATATATATATTTTTTTATTCATTGTTTTGTATTTCTAATCAAGTCCTCAAAAACAGCATTTTTCTACCTCAAGATCTCGAGCCGTTTTGAGCTGACTGTGTGGAGTGGGTACAGAACTGTGTGCAGCTGTTCTTGTATCTCTCCATTATCATGCAGCGGTGTCTCTCTGACATCACAAATCGCGCACATTTTAAAATGACTCAGTTCAGTGAGGGTGAATATTGTGAGAGGAGAATTGGAAGAATGTGCCAATATGAGAATTTTGAGACATAGATCATATTAATATAAGTTCACATAGCTAGGAAACAATGCTAAACACTCAAAAAGGCCATTTATAAGATAGTTCCCCTTTAAATAAGCTAATTTCCCAAAATGTTGGAGTTCCCCTTTAAGTGCAGAGAGTGAAATATTATTATTTATATATGTATATAATATTTATACATTGTATCATTATGCTAATTTCTAGTGAATGAAGTAATTGTGAAATTAAGCTATTACTATGAATTTATTTAGCTTGGGGCCCCTGGATTCCCCACCAAGGACCCCTGGGGGTCCCTGGACCTCACTTTGCGAACCACTGGTATATAGACACATACAGGAGAGGAATGCACATCGAAGTAAAGTTCATGATTACCGGCAAAAGTAAGACCTACAGTATACAGTATTTAAAGGAGCACTTTGCCGATTTTCAACCTTAATCCTAGTGTTCTGTTGTGAGGAGGACATGTCATAATCGGACACAAACATGTTTAAAGAGCTCAACTGCATTGGCACCTCGAGAAATTGCTCCAGGTGACGTCACAGAAAGGAGAGCAGACCTCTAGCGAACTGCAGACACTATTTCCTAGGCCCAACTCGAGGAATGAGGAACACGTTACATGTCCGATAATCACACCCCCCTTACGACAGATACGATTAAGGATGAAAATCGGCGAAGTGCTCCTTTTTTTAACCTCTTAAGCTGCAGCCATATTTTCCGAAAAAAGTCTGCCTAAAAGTAAATGGAAGATTGCTCCACTTCTGCATGTTCTTGTTATTTTTCTTTTCATTTTTTTTTTTTTTATCCACTTATTCTCCTTTTTCTGTTTTTCTCCCATCCCAATTTAGTCGTGCCAATTCCCCCCTCCCCTGTCTTGATCGTTGCTCACATGTGCCCCCCACTGGTCGTTGTAGGGAGGGTTGAAGAATCTATCGCATGTCCCCTCCGATACATGCAGAGTCAGCCAGCCACTTCTTTTCACCTGCCAGCGCGGACTCTCATTGGCGAGGTGTAACCTGTGGGAGGCTCACACTACCCTCGACATCTCCTGTCCTTGCTGTGCAGGCGCCCTGACCGACCTGTAGGAGTCGCTGTTTACAATGACCAGACTACCACCCATCGACTCCCCTCCCGCTGACTCTGCCAATTGAGTCAGTATGACGACCGGCCCAAGCCGGAGGCAACGCTGACAGCCGGATTCGATACCGGTGTCTCACGCGTTGGTGACGAGCGCTTAGACCGCTGCGCCACCCAGCCGCTTTTCTTTTCATCTTTGATGGTGAATAACAGTTTCAGTTTACATTTATTTGATAGAGAGGGACAACGTACATTAAGGAACATTTTATAAAATATAATGTAAATGTACCCAATTGTAGCCAAAAGGCTAGTTTACATTAGCAGTCCCCCTGCCAGAAATAATGAGCTAGTACCTAGTACAAAAAAGATTAAAACACAAGTACAAACACATTAGCAATACCATAAATAATTTAACCCTTATATACACAGCAATATACACAGTTCAATCCCCACATAGTAATAATAATTCATTTAATTTATAGAGCGCTTCTCAGTAACCCGAAGTCGCTGACAGTAGGCAGAGAAAAAAAAAGTATACACAATAACATCAGTGTTCACATCTTTGATTATCTATCAACCAATTCCTAAGATAAAATTTGAAGGCGTTGAATGAAATGGACTCTCTAATGTTCTGTGGGATTTTATTCCACTCAGGCGCTGTTTTATAAGAGAAAACTGACGCTCTTTCTAAATGGGATTTCACAGTCTCCTCTGGCTGTCCCTCTGGTGACTCTGGCTTACCCTCCAGTAGCACCAGTTACAGAGGAGCGAAAATGGACTTGATTGCAGAGTGGAGGTGGTGCCAAGTTATGTCGGATTTTGTATATTAGGCAGCAGTTCCTAACTTAGTCTATATTTTTGTAAAATTGCACAATAGTCTTACTGCAAAAGCGGGCCATTCGGAACCTTTTCAAGGCTGGTTACTATGAACACACAAATCCATTGTTTATAAAGTCTCATATTATGAAATTTAATGATTTGGTTTATTATAAAACTATGCAAATAATGTACAGAGCTAAAGCAAAGTTACTCCCAGACAGGGTGCAAAGGTTTTTTTCAATACATGAAGAAAATTATGATTTGAGAGATATTTGTAAATTTACTGTTCAAAAAGCTAAGAAAGGGATTAAAAGGAGGTGTATTTCTATTATTGGGATTAACTTGTGGAACAATGCTGATATACAGTTAAGAATGAGTAATTCACTTTTGGTTTTTAAGAAAATGGTTTGTAGGCTGCTAAGTGGCGCAGTGGGCAAGGCGCTCGCCACTAATGCAGGAGATGCTGGGTTCGAGCCCAGCTCTCGGCATTGCTACCAGCTTGGCTGGTCGTTCATACTAATACAATTGGCAGTATTAGGGGGTGGGAAGCTGGTGGGTGGGGATCGGACGTTGTGGACAGCGACTCCTACAGGTCGGTTGGTGCGCCTGCGCAGTTGAATCAGGAAGCGACGGGGGTGGCGTGTCCCTCCCACGCAGACCCCCGCCGCTGAGAGATAGAGCTGTACAGGTGAAAAGATGCGACGGCTGCCTCCTCGAGTACCGGAGGGGACACGTGATGCAAGGCTTCGTCCACATTGCAGCCGGCCTGTGGGAGGCATGGCCTAACAGCGTTCGAGACAGGGGAGGGTAGAATTGGACGATACGAAATTGGGATGGGAGAAAAGATAGAAAAATGGGAGAAAAAGTAGATTAAAAAAAAAAAGTTTGTAAAGCTATTTTTGAAAACTACAAGGGTGAATAATACTGTTTGTTATTTTGTTTTGAATAAACTACTACTACTAGTACTACTACAATGATGGAAAGATCTTGGTTTTTTATCTAGCGTTTTCAGTGCTTGTTTGTATAGAGAAATAACCGGTGTTATTGTCGTGATGTTAGCAGTAGACCAGGTGGGTAGACAGTAGTTTATGTAGGATAGTATGACAGAAAACATGTACATTTTAGCTGCCTCTGTGGACATAAATCAAATCAAATCAAATCTATTTACAAGGCCCAACAACATACGTTAATGTCCCCATGGGCCGTACAGGTCTTCTTTAAACAAGTCAAGAAGAAAACATAACAATAAGTCAAGAATAGAACAAGGACACCATAAGGTCCAACAAATTAAAAATAAATGCAAATATATGAAAGAATGCAAGCACTCCCAGACATACCCCACGCTAAGGTAAGGAAAAACTCACTAAAACCTAACAATAGGTAAAAATGCTCCACAGGCAGTGTGGAGGAGAGAAACCTTAGAAGGGCCATTCAAGGGGGGATCTCCCTTCTTAGATGTCGGTGATAGTAGTGTTGCAGACGGACAGTTGGTAAGCATGCACTCAAGTGTGTAGTGAAACACAGATGAGTGCATGCAATAGCAACTGAACATTTTGAAAGATTAAAGATAGAGCTGATGGCGATAGCAACTGAACATTTTGAAAGATTGAAGATAGAGCTGATAGCGAATCTATTTGAGGCACAGGGGCGGCGCAGAGAGGGTCGCGTCCTCCCCGTCTTAATCACGGGACATTCAACACTCCGGTCATTGCTCAGGGAAAGCCGGAGACAGGGAGATAGGGGGCGGCGCAGAGAGGGTCGCGAACTCCCCGACATCATCGCGGGACGTCCGGCACTTCAGTCACCACTACGAGACCTCCGGAGACAGGGGGGCACGCAGAGGGGGTCGCAACCTCCCGGCCTTCATCACGGGACGTCCGACACTCCGGTCAGCACTCCAGGACGGCAACTCACAGGGGGACAGGGAGACGGGACGCCTGTAGCTGTTCCGCAACCGTTGCTATTTCCGGGGTAGGCCTGATTGGCCCCAACAGGCACGTGACCCGCCGCGGCCACGCCCCGCGGCAGCCCCAGCGGCAAGCGCGCTACTGCTGGAGTTCGCTTCGCCTTTCACATCGCTGCCGTTGGCGAAAGCAGGATGAGAGGCGAGAGCGTAGATTTCGCTGTGTATCATTTAATCATTTAACATTTGAAAGGCATACATTGTTGTCATACAGAAGTACAGAATACTTTTATCCAAAATGCTTCTTACTGTTACACTGTTAGAGACTGTGCTAGACAAATGAATGACTAATTCGGTCAGAAATAACGTAACTAATAACGTTAGTAAGCACTGCTTATATGCTTATTATGTCTGCGGGGTACAGTAAACGTTTCTCCCGGTACATTCTGAAGAGCACACCGCTGTATGTTGGAGAACCAGCGGTCTTCCGAAGTTCCGCTCCTCCTCACTCGAGTGAGACTAAAGCCGTGCACAGCTCAGCCCTGTGAGACGCGAGCAGGAAGGAGCTGGGAGTCCTTCCAATCGGAATATGTTGTTTCTTTACACATATGTTGGATTATGAATATGTCTTTATAGCTACAAATGAATGACTAATTCGGTCAGAAAGCAGTAACACAACAGTTGCAATGTTGTGTTACTGCTGTTCTCGGCATAAGCCCCAATAAGACCGTCACCAGAGCTCAGCGATGCCGCTCGCGTGAGCATATTCTCCCCGCTATTTTATTTCATACAACAATGTATGCCTTTCAAATGTTAAATGATAAATGATTGCATGACTGCCGACTGCGGCGTGACGCTGTACATATGTCTCTATACTATTTTATTTCATACAACAATGTATGCCTTTCAAATGTTAAATGATAAGTGATTGCATGACTGCCGACTGCGGCGCGATTATTATGAATGATGACTGCGATGTGAAAGGCGCCGGCGAACTCCTTCCTAATGCTGCGGGCGGCGTTGAAGGCGGAAAGCGCCTGTGAACCACAGCAGCCTCGTTGCCGCGTTCTGAGGCTGCCGCGGGGCGTGGCCGCGGCGGGTCACGTGCCTGTCGGGGCCAATCAGGCCTACCCCGGGACGCCTGTAGCTGTTCCGCAACCGTTGCTATTTCCGGGGTAGGCCTGATTGGCCCCAACAGGCACGTGACCCGCCGCGGCCACGCCCCGCGGCAGCCTCAGCGGCAAGCGCGCTACTGCTGGAGTTCGCTTCGCCTTTCACATCGCTGCCGTTGGCGAAAGCAGGATGAGAGGCGAGAGCGTAGATTTCGCTGTGTATCATTTAATCATTTAACATTTGAAAGGCATACATTGTTGTCATACAGAAGTACAGAATACTTTTATCCAAAATGCTTCTTACTGTTACACTGTTAGAGACTGTGCTAGACAAATGAATGACTAATTCGGTCAGAAATAACGTAACTAATAACGTTAGTAAGCACTGCTTATATGCTTATTATGTCTGCGGGGTACAGTAAACGTTTCTCCCGGTACATTCTGAAGAGCACACCGCTGTATGTTGGAGAACCAGCGGTCTTCCGAAGTTCCGCTCCTCCTCACTCGAGTGAGACTAAAGCCGTGCACAGCTCAGCCCTGTGAGACGCGAGCAGGAAGGAGCTGGGAGTCCTTCCAATCGGAATATGTTGTTTCTTTACACATATGTTGGATTATGAATATGTCTTTATAGCTACAAATGAATGACTAATTCGGTCAGAAAGCAGTAACACAACAGTTGCAATGTTGTGTTACTGCTGTTCTCGGCATAAGCCCCAATAAGACCGTCACCAGAGCTCAGCGATGCCGCTCGCGTGAGCATATTCTCCCCGCTATTTTATTTCATACAACAATGTATGCCTTTCAAATGTTAAATGATAAATGATTGCATGACTGCCGACTGCAGCGTGACGCTGTACATATGTCTCTATACTATTTTATTTCATACAACAATGTATGCCTTTCAAATGTTAAATGATAAGTGATTGCATGACTGCCGACTGCGGCGCGATTATTATGACTGATGACTGCGATGTGAAAGGCGCCGGCGAACTCCTTCCTAATGCTGCGGGCGGCGTTGAAGGCGGAAAGCGCCTGTGAACCACAGCAGCCTCGTTGCCGCGTCCTGAGGCTGCCGCGGGGCGTGGCCACGGCGGGTCACGTGCCTGTCGGGGCCAATCAGGCCTACCCCGGAAATAGCAACGGTTGCGGAACAGCTACAGGCAGACGTGGTACAAGTGGTAAGCATATATGTGAATGGAGTAGATATATGAAGTAAGCATATTATGTGAATAGAATAGAAGTACTTAACCCAGCAATGAAACCGCGTTGACTGTTAATTTGTTAACAGTCTGTTAATACTGTTAATCAGTTGACAGGACCACGGACAGACGACGGTAGATAACTGATCCAAGGCCTCGTGGTGCATGTAGAGCAGTCACTGCAATCTTGGCCAAGACCCCGAGGCATCCATCACCTTAGTCAGCGCTAGGAGACGGGCACTCAGAGAGATGGGGGAGGGAAGGGGGGGGGGGGGGTAGAAGGGGGAGGGAGGGGGGGGGGGGGAGTTAGAGAGTTCCCATGTTTGTGGTGCTGCAAAAGAGCAGACATGTAGTACCCTGTAGTGCCATGTAGTACCATGTAGTACCCTGTACCATGTAGACATGTGGTTCCTGAGATGCTGAAAATTCACCAGAGTGAACTTGAGATTTTTACATATCTTTGAGATATGATTTTTGAATGTGAGGTGACAGTCAATCACAATACATATTTATACTATTTTACTTCTGTCCTGCAATAAAGACATCCGGTTCTCTGTGCACTTAGTTTATTTTTGTAAAGAACATTGCAACAGTTTTAGTGTTGTTGAGTTGTAAACAGCAGTTGTGTAACCAATCAGATATTTTAACTCTCGTGAGTTGTGCAGCTAGCTGCATCAGAGGGGTCTTTGCTAGGGATGCACCGAATATTCGGCCACCGAAAATTATCGGCTGAAAATGGTTAAAAAGGCATTTTCGGCTTTCGGCCGAAAGGGTTTTAGCACCAAAAATATATCACCGAATGTCAAAGAACAGGGTTACGTAACATTCATAACCTAAAGTGTTGTTGTGATGACGTAATCAAAACGCGGCTACAGACTTTGCGCAACGTATAACATGAGCAGCTTGGCAGCTCTTCCTGCGTTCTACAGCCTGTAATAACGAACTCCTCTTGGGAGTCGCGCTGTTTCTATGTAAACTCCGCAAGCAACGCATCCAATAAATGCGTCTTTAACATGCTTTATATCATCGCCATTACTATATGCCCGTCGCCAGGGGTGTAGCTCCAGATTCTGGGCCCCATGAAAGAATGTATTTGTAGGCCCCCATTGAATGCGAGCGCGCGTATGCGCGCGAGCGGAATTTTTTTGGGCCATTTTTGTATTGATGAAAACGCATAATATGGTTTTCACCTATACATTCGGATCAGCAGTTCAGCACCTGCACTGTTGGTGGGTGAGCCTAGTAAAGGATGTCGCATTGCGTTCATCTTCAATGAATGGACCAATGCAATAGTCTACCAAAGCCCCCCCTCTCTCTCTATATATCTCACACACACACACACACACACACACACACACACACACACACACACACACACACACACACACACACACACACACACACACACACACACACACACACACACACACACACTTCAGAAAGAAACATGGTATCAATGAGAGCATCAATAATACACCTGGGTGATGTCTAGTTAAAAAAAAAAAAAAAATGTTGGGCCCCCCCCCCAGTGCTGGGCCCTTGGAATCATCCTAAGCTACCCCCCCCCCCCCCCCCCCAGCTACGCCCCTGCCCGTCGCGGTTAAAACCTTTTAAACTAACGTTAGCGTTAAGCTAGCTAACAACGCTTCCGGTCCTCTTTCACTCATCTCTCGTAAGCTACGTCACCCCCCGCTAAGAGTCACAGGAGATAAGATGTAGTAAATACAACAGTCCTTCCATAATTCCATGAATTATGACAGTAGCCACTACAGTAACATCATTACGCAACTCATACGCCCGCATTCTGGTTATGGACTTCAGTTCCGCATTCAACACAATTATCCCAGCCAAACTCACCAATAAACTTCTGGACATGAACATCAACCCCTGCATCTGCCACTGGATCCACAGCTTCCTCTCCAACAGACAGCAGAAGGTCAAAATAAATAACATCACATCCCACCCTTTATATCTCAGCACAGGAGCCCCCCAAGGCTGCGTCCTTTCACCCTGGCTTTTCTCCCTATACACCAACCTGCTCATATCCCTCCACAACTCCGTAAAAATATATAAATATGCAGACGACACAACCCTTATAGGCCTCATCACAGACAATAACGAAACAGAATACCGTACACAAATCAACCACACACTCACCTGGTGCACAGACAATAACCTCCTTCTCAACTCATCAAAAACCCAAGAACTCATCATAGATTTCAGACGCCAGCCAAACCCCAAAACCCCCATATCCATCTCCGGCAAACCCATAATCACCACAGATTCCTTCAAATTTCTCGGCACTCACATAAGCAATAACCTCAAATGGAAAACCAACACAGACCACATACACAAAAAAGCAAATCAAAGACTCTTCTTCCTCCGCCAGCTTAAGAAATACAGAGTCAATAAACATCTCTTGCTCCGTTTCTACCAGGCCATTATACAAAGCATCCTCACCTTCTCCATAACTGTTTGGTACAGCAATCTGGACACTCACTCAAAAAACAAACTACAAAGAATCATCAATAAATCCTCAAAAATAATCTGCACCCCCCTCCCTTCCCTCGAATCACTCCACCGCCAAATCACAATCAGGAGAGCCAGGAAAATCATCTCCGACCCCACTCACCCAGCACACCACATCTTCCAGCTGCTGCCCTCCGGGAGGCGCTACAGATCCCTGACCACCAAAACAACCCGGTTCAAAAACAGCTTCTTCCCCACTGCCATACGGACACTGAACTCCCTGTAGCACCCCCCCCCCCCCTGTAGTACCCCCCGCAACCCCCCTTACCTCTGCTGACATGGACATGGACAAACTCACAAACTCTGAACTGTATCTATGTAATTGTGTTTTCTTTTATGTACGCTGTAAGTGATGTTATATGTTCTATGTTTTTATGTTTTTATGTTGGAACTGCTATGAAACCTGCACTGAAACTAAATTCCACCAGCCTGGCTGGGTGGTCATTAAATAAATTGAAATTGAATTGAAATTGAAAATTAAGTCTGCTATAAGCTATTATCCCTCTCGTGTGTGTGTCTTTATGCAGATCTTTATGCAGTTTTAAAGCACCTTGGCTTTGTTCTGAATGCACTTTGTTGTAGCTATCCTAGAGAGAAAAGAAAATGCACTTGACTTTAATGCACATTTTGTTGTATGCAAAGAGAAAATGTTTAAATTGTACAGTCAGTCTGGAATTAATGTATGCATTCAAAAGTGCTGAATAAATGTTTTATGGGCCCATAATAGTGATTATTAATATTATTTAAGTTAAGTTTTGCCATAATCATGTCTTTTGCCATAATCAGGTAGCTAAAAAAAAAATACATTATATATATATTTATATTAATCATTTTCGGCATTCGGTTTTGGGCCAACTGTTTCCTATTTTCGGTATCGGTTTCGGCCAAGAATTTCCCATTCTGTGCATCCCTAGTCTTTGCCTTTCACAAAAATTACACCATGCTAACATTGAGCTCGGAGGAATTCCGTTCACTGAGCTCATTCAGCACCTTCTTGAGATCAAGTGTACAAAAAGTCTAAGCAAATGAATAAAGGGGGGTGGTACTAGTATGTTCTAAATATATACCCAGGGGGCCTGGTCGCTGCTAATGTATTGTTGGTCAGATAAATCCATATCCATGTGGAAACACGAATAACCCCTCAAACACTGTATTGGGTCAGAGATCAGATGGTGTGCTGCATTCTGAGGCAGGGGTGACGCTGCATGCACATCTTTCAATACTGATGCTTCAAATTCAATACCATCTCTAAAAACTATTTAGAGTTTAGTTATTTATATTTAGGGATGCCACCGTGTCCAGCTATTATTAATCGGCTAATACGTAGTCATAGGACTTTTTTATTTTGATTCGTTGATCACAAATCAACAAATGTTGAAAGATTGCGGCCGGGTAGCGCAGCAGACTAAGCGTCTGTCTACCACCGCAGAGGCATTGGTATCTAATCCGGCTGTCAGTGGTGCCTCCGGCTTGGCCGGTCGTCATACTGACACAATTGGCAGTGTCAGCGGGAGGGAAGCCGGTGGTTCTGGTCGTTGTGGGCAGCGACTCCTACAGGTCGGGGCGCCTGCACAGCGAGGGAGGGAGCTGGAGAAGGTAGACTTCAGGGCTCCCTAGACTGGCAAGTGGGGGGGAAATGCGTGCAACGACCAGGACGGGGAGGGGGGAATTGGCATAACGACTAAATTGGGATGGGAGGAAAAATACAGAAAAATAGGAGAAAAAAGTGGATACAAAAAAAGAAATTGAAAGATTGTGTTTCCCACATGCAATAATAGTTTTGGTGGACTATAGCCTTGCATAGCCAGACCTCTCTAACACTACGTTAATGCTGTGCCAGCGCTGCTGCCGTTTTCTCGTGATAACCACTTATTATTTCGTTATCTTGATTATAACAAAGTCTGTGTTCTCGTGATAACGGATAAATTTATCTCTATCTCGATATAACAAAGATTGTTTTCTCGTGATAACGGATTCATTTATTTCATTATCTCAATATAACTGAATACTTTTGTTTTGGTGGGATAATTATCCAGAACCATGTGCAGAACTCAGAGATGATTGCGAGCTGGTTCATGTGATCACGCCGTCCTGATTTCAGCCTTCAAAAGCTGCCACTGGCTGAGCGGCTAGGTGGCGCAGTGGGCAAGACGCTCGCCACCAACGCAGGATATGCTGGGTTAGAGCCCAACTCTCGGCGTTGCTACCAGCCTGGCTGGTCGTTCATACTAATACAATTGGCAGTATTAGGGGGTGGGAAGCTGGTGGGTCGGGATCGGACGTTGTGGACAGCGACTCCTACAGGTCGAGGTCGGTTGGTGCGCCTGCGCAGTAGAATCAGGAAGCGACGAGGGCGGCGTGTCCCTCCCACGCAGACCCTCGCCGCTGAGAGATCGCGCTGTGCAGGTGAAAAGATGCAACGGCTGCCTCCTCGAGTACCGGAGGGGACACGTGATGCAAGGCTTCGTCCACATTGCAGCCGGCTTGTGGGAGGCATGGCCTAACAACGTTCGAGACAGGGGAGGGTAGAATTGGACAATTCGAAATTGGGGACGGGAGAACAAATTTAAAAATGGGGAGAAAAAGTAGATAAAAAAAAAGCTGCCACTGGCTGTCTGTTGTTGTACTGAACAATTTACTGAAATAAATTAATCTGTTATCACGAGAAAACAATCTTTGTTATATCGAGATAATGAAATAAAGGAATCCGCTATCACGAGAAAACGGCAATAAAATAATAAATAAAGATGTGGCCGTTCTCGGCTTCCGTACCAGAGAGAGGTCTGGCTAAAACTATTATCATTCTGGTATAAGGGAGAAAATGCTCTGTCTTAGTTCCAGTTCAGGCAGACTCAAAGCAATAGCTGTCACTTCATAAAGTAGTTATATTATCGTATAGCTTACGCTCTGCACTCTAGTGGAACTATACCTTTATCCAATCTAACACTGAATAATTTTTCTCCACATGTACACACCCATCCGCCTGGCCACACCCACATCCGCTCCTCTACATAAGCGGGGTCGTGGCCATACTAACAGCTCCTTCCCTATTTTCACCACCGTAGAAGTGACTGTATCACACTTCGAGTTTAGTGCCGAAATAGTTGTTGGAAAGGAGCTACGTTGACATTTTATCTTTGTTTTTCTCTCTCTCGCAATTTTACGAGAAAAACTAAGAGATAATGTTTGCACCGTCGGAGGGTTTAGACCAGTGGTCACCAACCTTTTTAAGCCCAAGATCACGTTTTCTTTTTTTTGGTGAAGGCAAGATCTACCTATTGAAGCGTTGAGAGAAAAAGACAGCCAAGATTGTACTTTAAACTAAATGACTTTTATTTGCCTGTATTCTAATTACATGCAATGCTTTGGTCCAACATTAAAACGTCAAAGTAGAACTATTATGTACTTTCTCAGTCAGTGCTAAGTGCAGTCATCTTATGCAGCATCACTTTTCACATCAAAACAAAAGTAGAACTGTAATGTGGACTTTCTCATATTATTAACATTGACAAACATATTTACAATTAGCATTTTATAAAGTAGAACTGTAATGTGTACTTTCTCAGTCAGTGCTAAGTGCAGTCAGTGCTAAGTGCAGCATCAGTTTTCACATCAGAACAAAAGTAGAACTGTAATGTGGACTTTCTCATATTATTAACATTGACAAACATATTTACAATTAGCATTTTATAAAGTAGAACTGTAATGTGTACTTTCTCAGTCAGTGCTAAGTGCAGTCATCTTATGCAGCATCACTTTTCACATCAAAACAAAAGTAGAACTGTAATGTGTACTTTCTCAGTCAGTGCTAAGTGCAGTCAGTGCTAAGTGCAGTCAGTGCTAAGTGCAGCATCATTTTCACATCAAAACAAAAGTAGAACTGTATGTGTACTTTCTCAGTCAGTGCTAAGTGCAGCATCACTTTTCACATCAAAACAAAAGTAGAACTGTAATGTGGACTCTCAGGGTAAGATCTAAAAAAAAGAAGAAAAAAAAGATGTTTTTTTTTTTTTTTTTTTTTTATGGAAAGATCTACAGGGACAGTCTCAAAGATCGACCAGTCGATCAAGATCGACGGGTTGGTGACCACTGGACGTCACCCTTCACCAGCGCTTCACCAGCGCCGCGTCCTCCGTGCGTCGTGGGGCGTCTCTGGCTCCGCGGTCGTGGCAGCCGGACACGCCTGGGCGGCGCCCGGTGGTGAGTTTGCCTCGCCGAGGGGCCGTTGAGCCTCCATCTCCTGTGAGATGGCCTGGTTCCGGCCCTGGTTCCCCCGCCAGTGGACAGTCCTCTGGTGGCAGGGGATTTGCGTCGCAGACTCTTCGCCTCGGCTCGCTCTCGTCGTAAGGCGGCGAGCAGCAGGGGCGAAAGGCCTGGCTTTAGTGTTGCGCTGGAGCCGGACGAGAGTTCTCTTGCCTCTTCTCCATTTCCGATGGAGACTGAGGATTACATGGAGGGGGTGAGAGCTCTCTTGTTCGAAGCCCCAGTAGAGACGTATCACTCTCCCCCTCGGGGAGTGGGAGGGAGTGTTGCGTCTCCTTGGGGTCCCTTGTACTCCAGGGTTGGGTTAGAACCTCCGACCCCGAGACAAGATGCCCAGCTATCTGCCGCGTCGGACGTTGGCGCCCTAGGCAGCCTCCCGTACGTGATCTGTCTGATCTCTGGCAACGTTGTCCTGTGAGAGAGACGGGCGTTGTCTGCCCATTCTTCCCAGCAATGGAGGCCTACGTGACACAGGGACAGGTAATCTCCTGCATTGTTGGCCTTACCCCCGCCTACGTGCCAGTCACGCGGGTGGTGGGTTTGGTCCAGGGGCTAAAGGACGGGGTGCCTCGACTTGATAGCCCGATGGCATCCATACTTTGTCCTGAAATGGTGTTGGAGCCGTTAACAAAGCCGGTTCCCCAGGGGAAATCGGCTAGGCAGTTGGCTAATTGGAGTGACCAGGTGTACATCGCCGCGACTCAGAGCCTAGCTGCGACCTCCAACATCGCGCAGCTAGCGCGCTACATGTCGGGTCTGATGGCGGGTGGGTCGGTATTGGATGACCATCAACGATACCTTCACGCCCAGGCGGCTGGAGCCATCCTGCACCTAACCCAGCTGCAGGCGATAGCCGCCGGGAAGGAGCGCGCCCTGGCCACTCTCTTCCAGCGCCATCTTTGGCTGGAGCAGGCGCGGGTGCCGGAACAGAGGAGGATTCCGCTGCTCACGGCCCCCCTCTCCGATGCTGGGCTATTCGGGTCGGCCATGCAGCAGATGACGCCAGCCTGGGAGATGCTCCAGCCCCATTTCCCCTGACCTGATGCCACCGGTGATGTCCGGAAGAAGCAACGCCGGCAGAGGACCGCGACCATTGCCTCCGCCACCACCGCCGCCGCTGCTGGACCTTCGGCGAAGAAGGCCAGGAGTGGAGGGAGTGCCTCGTCCGCTGCAGCCAGCCGCACCACGCCCAGAGGTAACGGTAGGGATCGTCGTGACCAGGCTCCCCACAACCGTTCCTTGGGCCGGCTCCCCGTGGGGGAAAGCAGCGTTCTGCGTGCGGCAGGCGCCACTAGTGACCCCTGCCCGCCCCCCCCCCCCCCCCCCCCCAACATGTGATTTTGCTATTAAATAAATGGTGAGGGACTGGTTTTTGTTACAAAACGTGTGTTTATTCACTATATATTGGGGATACGATGTATAACCCTCACCTAGCTGTGGGGTTGTGTGTTTGCTTAGGGAGTAGGACAGTTTTCTTGAAAATTGTGTTTCTGGTCGCTATACATGTGTGCTTAGCAAGGCCTGTGGCTAGCACTCGTCGAAAGACTTGTCTTCCCTCATCATGAAGAAGACGGTGTTCTTCTTGCAGTAGTAAGAGTGAACTTTACCTTTTTTATCTGAGGGGGTTGTGTGTATTCTGTTACGTTTGGGAAACATGGCATCGAGTCCACAACTAGGTTAGAGTGTTAGCCTGCAGAAGTAATCACATATGTAGCTTGTACCGAGGTCTTTGACCCCCTCTTTAAACGTCTGTTGTTTTCTTTTTACTTGGGAAGTATGAAAACACGGGTGACGTGTTCGAGTTTTTTTTTCAGGCTCCATGTTGTGTCATTGTCAAGATTGAGTTATGCGGGGGCGGCTAAGTGGCGCAGTGGGCAAGGCACTTGCCACTAATGCAGGAGATGCTGGGTTCGAGCCCATCTCTCGGCATTGCTACCAGCTTGGCTGGTCGTTCATACTAACGCAATTGGCAGTGTTAGGGGTGGGAAGCTGGTGGGTGGGGATCGGACGTTGTGGACAGCGACTCCTACAGGTCGGTTGGTGCGCCTGCGCAGCAGAATCAGGAAGCAACGGGGGCGGCGTGAGCAGACCCTCGCCGCTGAGAGATCGCGCTGTGCAGGTGAAAAGATGCAACGGCTGCCTCCTCGTGTACCGGAGGGGACGCGTGATGTAAAGCTTCGTCCACATTGCAGCCGGCCTGTGGGAGGCATGGCCTAACAGCGTTCGAGACGTGAGGGTAGAATTGGACAATACGAAATTGGGATGGGAGAAAAATAGAAAATGGGAGAAAAAGTAGAAAAGAAAAAAAAGATTGAGTTATGCGGTGCGGTGGAAACTGTTGTTTTCTGCTCTGCTCTCTATTGCATATGTGTTGAGCTTTTAGTCACGTTGCTCAATGTTTACATATATCTTTTCAATTATTACTCACTTGGGAGGTCTCTCTGGGGGTTCCCTGTCTCCTCTCTTTTATACAGAGCAGTGTTGACAGGGTTTTTCCCCTCAGACGCGTCATATGGGACCCATATGTGTCTTTTGGCCAGCTTCCTGCCGCTCGTCCCAGGCGGCGTGGAGGCAACGTTATCTGGTTTCTTGTTAGAATTACCATTGATGTGTTTTGGGTCTCGACGTGTACATGGCGCTGGCCCTGGGTGCTTTCAGTGTGGAACTACGCATGGGCTGGCGCGCCTTGGTTGCTCATTTATAAAAACAGCGTTTTTTGTACGAGCGACTGAGATGGAGATTTTATCTCTTCCAAGCGCCAGTGTACTAGGTTAGTCTCGACGAACTCTCGCTCATCTCTGGGGGGAGATGACGGAGTAGATCAAATGCGGAGGGGTCTCACGCCCATGGGGTGGGCCACCGGGTACGGTGTGTTCGTGTTCTGACCGTCTTGGTGGCGCCCTCTGTGACTAGATCGACACGCGTACCTACCCCCCTCTTAGGACTGGGGATGGCGGCATGACTAGGACACGGGACTGGTTCTGGTCGCGCCGGACCAGGTCAGTTAACCCGTTGTCCGCCGGGGCGCAGATCTGTTGTTCTGGTACCCTGAAGGACTTTGTGCTTTTTCAGGGGGAAAAAAAGGTTGGCCCGGGCGTCGCGGGGATTGATGTTATGGAGGTGTGTGTCGTGGGTATGTCACTATGAGTTATCCTTTGCAGTTGCTTGGTCCATATTATGTTGTACCTTGTGCTGTGCTAAGGGGCCTGGTCCTTCTCCATTCATTTTCGCCCCTCCCTTCCCCTGCTCGGCAGGGCTGGGAGGGGGCTGTCGAGGAGGTTTCTATTGAACCCCTCTGGCATCCCTGTGTACGTCCCGGTCCGCCGGGCCCAGGTCCGGACTCGTTATCGTCGACCTGGGCCTGGGTTAACCCCTTCTTGAAAACTGAAATACTGCCTGTATAGCCGGTGTATACGCGCAGTTGTGTTTCGGAGTTTTTTCTTGGGGGGGTTAAGGGAACAACCGCCTCCTGTTAAACTAAACATAGGGGGGTGGTTGATTCCCCGGTGTGTTAGTAGCAGAGTCGACTCTCGGGTTTAAGTCGGGCTTGACCCCGTCTGCCTGCGAGTGTGCCCCCGCACTTTTCATGACGTCTGCCAATCGTGTCAGCCTTCTCTTGGACCTCGACCTCTCTAAGGGGTCGGGTTTTGTGGAGACTGCGACATGGTGCACAGCATACCGAATACCCCTTCCGCCGGGGTGCTGTTCACAGTAGACCCCTTAGGCGCCTGTCTAGTCCGCAGTGCTCCGGGCACAGGTCAAGTTATGCGCTTGACCTGTTGCCGGGATTGAGGGATCAACCTCTTGGCCCCACAGTGTTGTGGAGGTGTAGCCTCTGTGGAGTGCTTCAGGGCGGCGTGCTGTAGGGGGGAAGGGCCTGCTCTTGGATTGGGCCCTGTCCGATACGCTGGCGATGTGGGGGGTGGTGTCACTAGTGACCGTCTTGTGGGGTCTCGATGCTACGCCATCGTTTCCCTCACCAGGCCCCCTTTTCTGGGGGTCCTGGTCCTCAGGCTGTTCCTGGGGCTGGGTCCTCCTCCGCGCTCCGCTGCTATGGCCTTGCCACTGGGTTGGGTTCTTGACCTTTGGCCCTGTGATGTTAGGGGCTGTAACGGGGGTTTTTCTTCCCGTTCGTTCCCTAGTGGCATGTGGGATGCGCGCCTGAGTGGTCGCGGGTTCTTCTGTGTGAAGGTAAGTCCCACGATCTGCTCAGCCTGTGCGTTGAGGTGCTAAACCCTCTTCGCACAGTCGGATCCGATTCCCTCCCGTCCCCCTCTAGGGGGGTCCGGGGGCTCTGGTCCTCCCCGGTTCTGATGGTTGTGGGGGGCCTCAGCGGGTACATTTGTCGAGCTTCCGCTCTGCTCAGCTCCTGTGTTCCACTAGAGTGCAGAGCGTAAGCTATACGATAATATAACATACGGTTATCCTATTACCATAGTTATATGAGTATAGCGAGCGTGCCCCATGGTCTTCGCCTTCGGTGGTGAAAGACTTAGGAAGGAGCTGTTAGTATGGCCACGACCCCGCTTATGTAGAGGAGCGGATGTGGGTGTGGCCAGGCGGATGGGTGTGTACATGTGGAGAAAAATTATTCAGTGTTAGATTGGATAAAGGGATAGTTCCACCAGAGTGCAGAGCGCTCGCTATACTCATATAACTATGGTTATAGGATAACCGTATGTTCCAGGAAAATGTACAATGCAGGTGTGTATTGCAATAATGAATTATACTGACCAAAGTAATGGCTCTGTGACTTATTTTAACAACAATGGATAACTTGGACAACAATGGATAACTTCTGGATATGAGCTATTTGCTATTATCTGGTGGAGAAGAAATGTATTGTAGCTTTTGGTCTTTTTGTGAGTCATGTTGACAATAAGAAAAAAAGGACAATTAGGCTACACTGTCCGTATCCTTTAACTACATTACCAAGAGTACTGAAGAAGCTAATGGAATGTGATGCATGAGCTAATGAAATTACCACCCAACTATTTAAAATTTTTGTTTAACTAGCCATTTATTTTAACTCTATTTTCTATTGTAGGTTATATGAACATTGTGTTCGTGTGTGGTATATGATCATTATTTTCTACAGTGGGGTACATGAACATTATTTTCTATTGTACATTATGTTCTACTGTGTGGTATATAAAATAATTTTCTTTAGTGATGCATATAAACATAATTTTTAGCGCTGTCAGTTTATCGCGTTAATTAGATTAATTAATTACACAGCAAATTATCGTGTTATGAAAATTAACTCAAAATTAATTACAGTTTTTTTCTTTTTTTTTTGTATCTCTTTCATTCCATGAGAATGTAGAATATACATTTACAGACTTCTTTTTAATATGGTCCATTTGCATGTTCTTTGTATCTGATTCTAGGGACATCTATGAATCTCAGGGAATGTATTCCCAGTGTCAGAAATACTGTGGGCTAGATCCACAAAGAATGGATTGCACGGTGCAAGTTGCACCCTTACTTACAATTCATTATGAATTGAAAATGAGGGACCCTGATGTAAACAAGACGAAAGTCTTTCTCTGGTCTGCATGCCCTTAACAATTGTGTGTATTGAGCCGTACTGTATTGTACCCATTCTGCAATCTGTTAATAACATTTTCATTCAATCAATCAATCTGCGCAGTGATTGATTGAATGACAATCTTATTTTGAGTCAATTGTAATGAACCAAATGAGAATATCAATAAAAAAATTGTTATCTTTGACTGTGAATAACACCATGCTCAAATTGACCAGACCTGAAAAATCTAAGCAAATTAATAGATGGAAGATGATTAAACAGAAGGTTTTGTAGATACAGTACTGAATTCTGCCATCTGGACACATGCAATTTGAAATATGATTATAGAATATAGAATATCAGGCATAAAATGGTTATGCGATTAAAATGCGATTAATTAGATTAATTAATTACAAATCCTGTAATTAATTAGATAATTTTTTTTAATCGCCTGACAGCACTAATTATTTTCTTTAGTGGGGTATATAAACATTATTTTCTTTAGTGGGGTATATACACATTATTTTCTTTAGTGGGGTATATACACATTATTTTCTTTAGTGGGGTATATACACATTATTTTCTTTAGTGGGGTATATACACATTATTTTCTTTAGTGATGTATATAAACATTATTTTCTTTAGTGGGGTATATAAACATTATTTTCTACAGTGGGTCATGAACATGATTTTCTATTGTGTGGTACTGTATATAAACAGTACAGTGCTGTATTTGAAAATGATTTTCTTTAGTGGGCTATATACACATTATTTTCTTTAGTGGGGTATTTGAACATTATTTTCTACAGTGGGGTATTTCAACATTATTTTCTACAGTGGGATATGAACATTATTTTCTACAGTGGGGTATATTAACTCTATTTTCAGCTGCAGCATCTCGATGTGGTTCGTCTGTGAATTAATTATGAATTAATCCATCCAGTAGCACTTGCTAAGTGCTTTTCTGATGAGGTTAAGTGTCCTCCGAACTGGTTTTCACCATCGATTGCTATATTCCATAGCTGTTGGATGGATGAAACAGCGTAATCATGTTTTCTACGTCTTCAGTGTGTTGTGTTGAGACATTAGCATTATAATGCATACAGTCAAACACAGTGCTACTTTGCACATGCACAAAAACACATACTGTACTACTAACACACACACATGCACACAGACTTTGCACACACACACATGTGCACTACAACATTATTGTTGTTATTCATGCATATCTCACAAAATGAATAGACAAAACATATACACACAGTCACACATGCACTATAACATTATTGTTATTCATGCATACCGTAAATCCTCAAATATAGGACGGGTCTTGTATTTACCTCAGCTGAGCACCAGGCCTTTATTAGAGAGAGGCTTATATAAGAGGCAGGCCTTAATTTCACAAACTGGCCAATTGTAATTGTGATTGATTGATTTTATTTAGACATAAACATACAGATCACATGAGTATTTACTTTGTCAGGGTGAAACTGTGGTGGATTAATGTAATTCACACACTGATGTTGGAACTGTCTATAGGTTGCGGGGTCCGGGGACGATTTAGCGTGTGGTACCTTCTCGACTGTACCTCAGTTGAATCGAGTTGATGATAACATGCACGCAGTAGCTTTAGCTAACGCTATGCTATCATAGCCATCCTGATCTGTAATGTTAACTGGACAATCCCCAGGCCATCAGTTTGCTCAACGAACAATAACACTATGCAACAACCATCAAATGCACTCACAGCACACACATCCGCACACACTCACTTTAAACAATCAACACACTGCAGCACCCACTCTACACACTTTAGAACACCTAGACACACTTTATATTTATTGGCAAATAATTTGCACTACAACCCATACCTCAGGACACCTTACTGTAAATTGTAAATTGTACCTAAATTGTACATCATCCCATTTCTGCTCTGCACTATATAGTATATTGTATATTAGTATATTGCATAGTATATTGTATGGTAACTCAGTTACTGCTATCCTGCATTGAACATTGTACATATGTACATACTGAACACTTGTGTCTACGTACGTGACTTCTATTTTTTACTTTTACTTGCTATACTTATTTTATTTCATACTTATCTTTTGTCTAGCACAGTCTCTGGAGCGTAACAGAAAGAAGCATTTTGTATAAAAGTATTCTGTACTTCTGTATGACAACTATTAAAGAAACTTGAACTTGAACTTGAACAACGCCAGCCCCACCTGCCAACGCCATATAGATAGCGAACGTTAACCAACGTTTGCAAACGAAGCCAACATCATCCAGCTGACAGATCTGGCTATGATGACAACGTTAGCTAACGCTAATGCTAATGCGAGGGAAACGTTAATGTAGTCAGTGTAGAGAGAGGCAGCACTTAATTTGCATTGGCAAGAGTTTATCTCATTCTATATCACGGCACGATTTTTATTTTTTTTGCGACCTTGTATTGGAAGCCGGCCTGTATTTGTCTGCATGTATCGAACCCCCGGCTTATATAAGAGGCCCGTCCTTTATTCGAGTACCCTCCACTATTAGAGGATTTACGGTATCTCACTAAATGAATAGACAAAACACACAAACACACACACACATATTATGGTGGTTGGAACAGTAGCGTGGGGGAACATTAAGAGTGAAAGAAAAAGGGGCTTTGAATAATGAATGCGCAGAGCCGTGTTACACAGGAGACAAGGCTTTGAAGTGACAACTTACTGCCACAGCTTTCATACTGTAGCTTCACCACTATGCAGACACAATGACAGGGATAAAGGACAGAGAGAGAGAGAGAAAGGGAGAGTTGCAGGCATACAGTGAGAGAGAAGAGAGTGTTGATGTTTTGAACCTGCCGGATCACCCCATTCCAACTTGTAGCGTTGCCGTTTTATGAAAACAAAAAACAAACAAAAAAAAGTGATGCACTAAACTGAGTAGTTTAGAGAGGTCTACCACAGCAGAGACCTGGGTTAAATTCCCGGCAGCGGTACCTCCGCGTTGGTCAGTCATCCCTATGGACACAATTGACAGCGTTCGTGGGTGGGAAGCTGGTGGGTCTACTGGTCGGCCCCTGTTCAGCAGGGAGGGAATCTGGGGGAGATGGTGTGATGTTGTGCATGTTACACTCCCCCAGTGAAACTCCTAGCTGTCAGGTGAAAAAAAGAGGCTGGCGACTCCACACGTATCGAAGGAGGCACGTGGTAGTCTACACCCTCCCCAGACTGACAGTAGGGTCAGTGCACCGACCAGGAAGGGAATTAGCATAACGACAAAATTGGGGGATGAGAGCTGAGAAAAAAAATAACCTACACTAACCTGAAGTAAGAGTGACAGAAAGTAAGTGAACATTGAGAATCTACTGTTAAAAGATCAGTTTAGTTTCACCCAGTGATAGAGTGGGCGTGTCTCAAGCTTGCCTGTGGCATTGTCCTGCTAATTGAGCTATCACCAGTCAGAGGAGTTTTCCTGCAGGGGTTTTCCGAGGTTGAAACTAATAAGTATAGACTATCATCCTATCTATTACTCTACTCTGAAATGTTTTTATTTCCCTCCCTCTCTGCAATATGTCTGCCTTTCTTTCACCCCCAATGTGCCTCGTACCTATCCAAACACGCGCCTCCACCAGACCAGATTCAATCCATCCACGACAGTTTGGTAGAAATCCTGCAAACCTTTCCTAGTATCTCCCCATGGCCACAAATATTGCTGTCAATGTATGTAGAGAGGCTTATGGAATTGTCAATCAGCAGTCAGGAAAGCTGACTTCACCCGCAGCCTCATCTACAAACTATAACTTCACTCACACGCCACAACCCTCCAGACGTGGTGGAGGCACTGGTCTCTTGACCTTTCCCTCATGGTCTACAAACGTAACATCACTCCCAGTGCCGTCACTCTCCTCTCTCGAATACCATACAGTATCTGTCTCTAATCCATTCAATCTCACCATTGTTACACTATCGCCCTCCAGGACCCCTCGAACACTTCCCAGATGAGCTGGACATGCTGCTAAGTTAGTTCCCCCGAAGATGGCACCCACTTCCTCCTAATGGGCAGCTTTAACCTGCCTGACTCATCTCAGTCAGACACAGTGGTCTCTCTCCTACAATCCTTGGACCTCACTCCCACTGTCATGCCTCCCAATCACAAAGCAGGCAGCTCCTTGGATCTCATATTCTCCCGTAACTCCAGCATTATTAACACCATGGCAACTCCCCTTCATTTATCTGACAGCTTTTTCATATCCTTCTCACTAAATCTCATGCTTAACCCCGCACCATCCACCCCAACCCAACCATCTCAGTCGGACGCAACCTGCACTCCCTATCCCCCTCCACCCTCTCCTCCAACATCCTATCCGCTCTACCTTTGAGTGACACCTTCTCTGCTCTCCCCCAGATACCTACTGCCAACGCTTCTTTCTTTCACCAGAGGATTGAGGCCTCAGCCAAGAACCTTCACAAACTGCACACCACCATGTCCTCCCTCCTCACTCCCCCTTCACCCCCCCCCCCTCCTCTCTCTCTCTGCCGAAGACTTTACAATTTTCTTTGAGAAAAAAGTGGAGAACATCTGCAGCTCGCAACCCCCACCCATTCCAAATGCTGACTCGAGAACCTCATCCTTCACTCCAGTCATCTTTTTCTCTCATTACAGAAACCAAGACCCTGACACTGGTAACGTTGAACTAGGGCTGGGCGATATGGCCTAAATATGATATCACAATATTTTCTGACCTTTCGGCGATACACGATACACATCACAATGTTTTTCCTTTTTTCCCCAAACAATTCATTATGAGGTTTACCAAGACAGTATTTGAGTTTGCAAGCTAACATTAACACTTTGAGAGCCAGTCCGTGTTTTCCTTTTTACCCCCTTGAATGCCCAAATCCACTCCAATGTTAACGTTAATATCGCCTAATCTATGTTTTAAATTATGTGTCTAATCTGCCCGTCGCTTATCAAAGACTAATTTTCCAGTCAACATTGTCAAAGCAGATTGTTTTTTTATCGCTTCATTTCCGTTTGATAGCATTTTGAAAATCACTTGTTTTCGCGGAAAAAAACAACACATTCTATGATAATCGCCTTTTACTGTAATATTCTAGAACGTTGTCATTTGTCGGCCTATTTATGAATCGTTTTCAAATAAACACTAGATAATCAATAGTATATGTGTGCGCACGCACGCTCGTGCCGCGCGCTGATAATCGTTGCTCTTATTTCCTGATGGCTTTTACAGTCAAAACAGCCATATCACATATAGGGGAAACGCTTATATATCCGTGAAAACGACTCTGATTATCCTAAGACTGATAACATAGATTCCTTACCTGAGATCAGATGGTATCCAAATGGATTATTCCAATTCCTGATCACCATTTGAAAAAATCGATCATTGTATTGATCAACCGTGTATACAGTAGAACACATAATCCCCGCTGCTCTTCAGGCTCCCGAGTGATGCCGGTCGATGCCGGCTGCGTGAGTGAGACGTAAAATGTGGAGTCAGAAATCCTTTCTCCCATTCACTTTCATTGAGTCCAATCCAAAAGGGTGATTTACCATCTGGGAGACGATAGGGGGCGCTTTTTTCACATCTGAGCGCCTGGGGTGACTGGATCTCCAACGGTAGGCTTGCTTGATGCAATATGATTTCAGATCGCTAATAAAAAAATAAAACTAATAAAACTAATATTCTCGTGAGTGGGCATTCAACCCGGGGGGTAATAACACGAGAAAACTCGTGGGTGGCATTCAAAGTGTTAAAGACAAAAGACTCATGCATTTAGCATTTTTATATTATATATTAGATTTAGATTATTGGATTCTTAGATTATATATTTAGCATTTTAGCCTTTAGTTTTTTTAAATTATATATTAGATTAGATTTAGATTATTAGATTATATATTGTAACTATTTATATTTATACAATATGACTACAACGATTTAATGACGGCTTCCTGTCCTCGCATTCCATTTCCGGTTTTCCGGTTAACGTTAAATTTTCAACAACAGATTGCTGCTAATTAAACACTTCATGGAAACGGAGTAACGTTAACATTATGTTAAGTTCATACGTGTAGTGTAGTATGAACTCGACATAACGTTAACATTACTCCGTGTCCACTGTTGCGTCGCAGATGGATGGTACACTAGTCTGTTAGCTCCGTAGCTAATCCGCTCATAGACTACCGATAGCAGTACCGTTAACAGAGTTTATCAATACTCCTGGGCCCTCATTTATCAACGTGGCATACGCACAGATATGTGCTTAACCCGTGCGTATGACCATTCCTAAGCAAAGTGTGGGATTTATCAATTTGAACGTGAACTTGACTTTGTGCGTATGTCTACGCACAGTCCAGAGCATGCATAGGTGACGCCCTGTGGTAGAATATGGGGACTGCACACGGACGGCATAGCTCTCATCAGTTGCATGCATTAGTTTCAATGCGGAAATAAGCTTCCGTGCATTACTGGCACGTGTTCTGTATGAACCGTAATTCATTATAGTTCATTGTGAAATAGCGACAGTAGTGTAATTATAACGGGCTCATGCGCGAACAATAGGTTGGCTTGCTTGTTTGGCACGGGGGCAGACGCAGAACACCAACCTCCAAACGCCATTAAATATTGTTTCAAATAAAAAGTGACATACTATTATTTTGTGTCATGTTTCCAAATAAGATTGGCCACAACGAAATGCTTTCTACTTCAATTTGTTGGTTAGAATAGATTACCTCGCTCCATTGAAACTTCACTGAGACACTAACAGTAAAAGACAGTCTTTTTTTTTGCACCGAGTGAATCCACTGTCACTTGCTCCTCAATGGGAAACCAACCTAGATTTACCATGAAGGACTGGTTCTGGCCGAACCATTCGTTATACAAGAATCACAGAGACGTTTCAAAGGTACTCACAGTTGCACGAGGGTTTCGGACACAAATACGGGATGGTTTGAAAGCTCGGCGTTGCTAATAAACATTTTAAATATTTTTAATAAACTGGTCAACACTGCATTATTTCCGGCGTTGGGTGCATGATGCGCATGCGCTGTGTTCACAACCAGGCAGCCAACGCCGAAAATAATGCCGTTTTGAGCAGTTTATACAAAATATTTAAATGTTTATTAGCAACGCCGAGCTTTCAAACCATCCCGTATCTCTGTTCGAAACCCTCGTGCAACTCTGAGTACCTTTGAAATGTCTCTGTGATACTTGTATAACGAACGGTTCGGTTAGAACCAGTCCTTCATGGTAAATCTAGGTTGGTTTCCTATTGAGGAGCAAGTGACTGTGGATTCACTCCGTGCATCACAGTCACGAAAGGGGCAAGGGATTCAAATTCGCGTTTTCATTGATCACATAGGCAGGCTATACATGGCGTATAGGTATAGGCTACATCATACATGGCAGTGAGATTAATTGTTCTTGTATATGCTCTCGTATTATTGTTTATATAGGCTACCCAATACTGACATCTAGAAATCATATGCAGCAGGTAGAAAAAAGACGGGAAATCCGTCGCGATTTGGAATAAAATTGAGGAGAACTTTAATCCCTGGGTATTAATCGAACAAAACGGGAAAAGGCAGTCATATTCCAGCACCGTCTTTATTAGTGTTTGCGCTGCCCAGGCAGCAATGGTTAATAGATATCATATCCGACATCACCGCACGTGTACACGTCTATCAACCTGTCTCGTATTTCTCCATAACACCCTTCCCTCGGGTCAGTCCACTTTTCCACATTTCATGGGGGTGTTCCATTACCGTATATGGTTAATCGGGGCGGTTCTGGTATGCAAATACGTGAATGTGTGCGCGAGCCTCAGCGTAGGAGCAAGGTGATATTTATCATGACAGGTGTGCGCTGTGCGTAGGACCTGTGTACGCACGTGTGATAAATCCCGTTTTTTTTGGGCGTGCACACATTCTAAATTCTGTGCTTACGTATGGAAATAGAACATTTTCTAAGAAAACTTGATAAATGAGGGCCCTGGGTTTCGGGGGGCATCCCTAGCACCGAGCCACCGCCTCTCTGGCTAGGTGTGTGCGCTTGCCTGCGTGTATGTGCGTGTAGATTACGTAATTTGGGCAAGTGTGTGTGTGACACTGTGACTGACTTTTTTTTCTGCAAGAGGGAGAGGAAAGCATTTAGCACTGCACTTGTAACGCCCCCGGGCCCCGGCACACCAGGCGCGATTCAACACGGACGGACGGACAGGCGACTGCCGCCTCACTTCCGCTCCCATGTTAACGGGCGGAGCTGTGCACACTGGCCGCAAGCGGGCGCGCGCCTCGCGGGCGGCAAGCTATCTTTTCTGCTTTGGTTGGATTCGAGGCAGCGCGGGAGCCGTGCGCCACGCGACTGATTGATTGATTGATTGAAAATTGTATTAACAGATTGCAGAATGGGTACAATACAGTACAGCTCTCTCTTTTTCTCTCTCTTTATTCTGCCTTTCTTTCTTTCTCTCTTTCTCTCTCTCCAGTCTCTTTCTCCCCCTCTCTTTCTTTCTTTCTCTTTTTCTCTCTATCTTTCAACATATAGGTGTTGTTCAACCAGCTAATGTGTGTATCTTTCCCAATGCAAATAAACCATATTACCATACTTAGTACCCCGCCCAACCCCCCCTGTCTGTCTGTTTGTTTGTCTATCTGTCTATATATCTGGTTGCCTGTCTGTCTGTTTGTTTGTCTATCTGTCTATATATCTGGTTGCCTGTCTGTCTGTCTGTTTGTTCAGCCAAACCATTGACAATGTAGTTTTATATGTTGTTCAACCAGCTAATGTGTCTGTATCTTTCCCAATACAAATAAACCATAGTACTATACTTTTTCAGGAGTACAGTCACACTGATCATCATTCTAAATGAATTCTAACATTATAATTAATTATATAATAACGGGTTATACATGCAAAATGGACAATAGAACACTGGAACTGGAAATCTTAAAAAAATCTTCAAACGGGGACTGACTTTGCATATAGACTAGGCATTTACAGCTGTCCCAATGTAAATGTACCATCCTCCGTGGCGCTTCCGCGCTCTGAAGTCGGACTCGGTGTGCCAGGCCGCGCGCGCGATCCCGCACGGAACCCGCGCGTTAACTTTGTGCGCGTTGTATGTGCCCGGGGCGTAAGTCTCATCTCAGCCGCGGCGGCCTCTAACGCGAGGGCAAAACATCACGATATCCACGATACGTTTAAAAAGTGTATCGTTAATGAACTGTACCCAATATTTATATAATATCGTCATCTCGCCCAGCCCTACGTTGAACCGCCCCACTACATGCTAGTACACCCATGCTATGCTATGGGTAACAGTACTGTATATTTGAATACCGTTTATGTCACAAATGTATCAGTACTAAATACCTGTATGTCCCTATGCCATAAATGTCATGTATGTTGTGTATGTCATAAATGTCAATATGAATTGAAAATGGGGGACCCTGATGTAAACAAGACAAACGTCTTTCTCTGGTCTGCATCCCCTTAACAATTGTGTGTATTGAGCCGTACTGTATTGTACCCATTCTGCAATCTGTTAAATAAAGTTCTCATTCATTCATTCATTCATTCATTCATTCATTCATTCATTCATTCATTCATTCATTCATTCATTCATTCATTCATTCATTCATTCATTCTAGTTGGACCCGTTACCCTCCCCACTCCTCCAGACCATAGCACCAGACATCCTCCCATTCCTAACTGCTACCAACAACTCCTCCCTCAACTCTGGGGTGGTCACCACCCCCCTAAAACAAGCCAGAGTCACACCGCTCATATAAATAACCATGAACCCCACCGTCATAGACAACTATCGCCCAGTCTCTCGTCTCTCCTTCCTTTCTAAATCACTTGAATGTGCTGTGTCCAGCCAACTTACTGATTATCTCCCCTACAGTACACCTTCAAAGCCCTCCATAGCCTGCCCCCCCCCCCTACCTGACTGACCTCCTTCTCCCTTACCGCCCCACCCGATCCCTCCGGTCCTCTTCCACTGCTTCCCTCACCGTCCCGTCATCCAAACTAAAAGGTTTTGGTGATCGGGCCTTCTCACATGATGCACCCGACTCTGGAACACGCTCCCTTACACCTTCAAATCCCGTCTCAAAACCTACCTGTTTTCCCTAGCATTTAACCTTCCCTACCCATAACCACCCTCCTCCAACCTATCACCCCCTTTTCCACTCCCTTACCTTCTCTCTTCTCCCTTACTTACTTCCTGACTGTCTCCCCTACTGGCTCCTGTATTTGTTGTCTGTTACTCGTGGCTCCATGTTCTTGTGTATTCATATTGTTCCCTGTGGTTCTATGGTTCTATGGTTCCTTGTTTCTTTGTTTTTCTTTTGCCTGGGCCCCGTTCCATGTACCTGGATAACTGAGTTAGCCGGATAACTTTAGCTGGATAACTGGGTTAGCCGGACTTTCCGGTTTCATGTACGTGGATTTTCCAGATCACCATGCCAACAGATCCAAAAGTTTGAGCCTGGTCGAAAGCAGAGTTCAAGTTCAAGTTAGCCGGATCACGCAGAGCCACGCCCCCGCAAAGAAAGTGACAGCTCGTTTCCTGAAATTATTCCCACAGTCTAGGATCTGCTTTATACCATTCTGAATTACGTTTTTGTGCTCCATTCTTCCAGAGGGGGCTTTTGAAATGTAAAATAGACCCAAAATGCTGATATTAAATTCACTTTGTCCTAAATAATGCACGTTATATATACCGTGGCGACGGTGGCGCTCGCTCGTGCGATGTACACATTATGTGGTTATTTTAATTGTAACTGGGATTAAGATGTCTGATGAGATGCGCTGTTTGACGGATTTGAGAAATTGAATGAGCCGTTGACGTCACATGAATGAATGAGGATAAAGAAATAAAACTTCATTCAAAATAAGGAATATTCTAAACACGGGTCTCTCGTTCATTAATGTATAAACAATGAATGTATCCCATCTGGCACAGTGGCCCAGCGGTAGTCCTCAAGCCTGCCAACCTTGCGACCCGGGTTCAAATCCCGGTGTTTCCAATATGATTTTTTTGAATATAATATTAATGATTATACGCCAAAGTAGCCTGGTTTTAAGTTAAAATATTATAAATCTACATGCATTGAGGATGTCATTCTTTATATAGCTCTCAACGTGCACCAAATTGAATTATTCCTATATTGCAAAAAAAAGGAGACGACTAGGGTCTTGAACCCCGGTCGTCCGTGTGAAAGTCAAAAGAACAACCCGTTAGACCACATTGGAGATAAGTTAAAGATTGACTATACATCAATCAATGGGAAAGAGGGCCGTATCGTAATTCTGTATAACAGTTAACTAATTATTTTCGCTAGCAAGATCTCATTTGATTATTCAATCCAGCAGGCAAGTTTAAAGAAATATAATCTGATTGATTGAGGTAATGAGGGACTTAGAATTAGCCTATAGATAACGCATTTAACTTGTCGGCGAGGCGATTGAGCCGTATTGCAATCTGTCAATAAAGTCTTAAATCAATTAATCAATCAATGCCGTTGAGAATCAGGGTCTCTGCCATCGATACGTGCTGGCTTTTCACCTAAAACGGCCGCGCGCATTTAGCCTGACTCGCAAGTCTGGCTTGAGTTAACGAGACTGAATCCACCTTTGTGAAACAGGAAAATCCCGGCTTCGAACATCGGGTTAACTGAAGCTGGATAATGGACAACTTGATCGACTTAGTTGAACCACGTACATGAAACAGGGCCCTGTTGTCAGTGACTTTGGGTCATTGAGAAGCGCTATATAAAATAAATGACATTATTATTATTATTATTATTATTATTATTATTATTATTATTATTATTATTATTATTATTATTATTATTATTATTATTATTATTATAATGACCTCCTAGACCCTAATCAGTCAGTCTTCAGGACTGGTCACTCCACAGAGACAGCCCTCATTGCGGTCACAGAGGCACTTCACTTAGCAAAAGTGAAGGGCCTCTCCTCTGTCCTGATTCTCCTGGACCTGTCTGCAGCCTTCGACACAGTCAACCATCAGATCCTCCTCGCATCCCTCACAGGAATGGGAGTGGCTGGCTCTGCGCTGGCATGGCTGACATCCTACCTTTATGACCGCTCCTACCGAGTATCATGGAGAGGGACCCTGTCGGCCCCCCGCCCCCTTCGGACGGGTGTCCCCCATGGCTCGGTCCTTGAACCCCTCCTCTTCTCCCTCTACACTAAATCTCTGGGTAACATTATCACGTATCTTGCCTTCTCGTATCATTGCTATGCCGATCATACTCAACTCTTCCTCTCCTTCCCCCTCTCCGATATCCATGTGTCTGAGCGGATCGCGGCCTGACTGTCCGACATCTCCACCTGGATGACGACCACCTCAAACTGAACCTAGCAAAACAGAATTGCTTCACCTGCCGGCCAAATCCTTCCACCTGACCGACCTTTCCATCACAGTGGAGAATGTAGCTGTGGCCGTGTCCCTGACCGCCAAGAACCTTGGTGTAGTCCTTGACGATCGGCTGAACTTCTCCGCTCACATCGCCACAACAACCAGAACCTGCAGATTCCTCCTGAGCAACGTCAATCAACAGTCATCTCTCACCTCAACTACTGCAATGCACTGCTCGCTGGTCTACCGACCACTTCCAGCAAGCCTCAACTCATTCAGAACGCAGCCGCCCACCTGATCTCCAACCTACAAAGTCATCCCATGTTACCCCACTTCTTAGGGACCTGCACTGGCTCCCCATCGCTGCACATATCCGCTTCAAGGCCCTCGACCTGGCATATCGCGCAGCAAAGGGAACGGCTCCCAACTACCTCCGGTCAATGGTCTCTAACTACACACCCTCAAGACCCCGCCGCTCTGCATCTTCTGGCCGCCTCAGACCCACTCCTATCCGAGCTCCGGGAGGGTCTTCAAAGAGAAGCCGCCTATTCTCGGTCTTTGCTCCACAATGGTGGAACAAACTTCCCACCACAGTCAGGGCAGCCGAAAACACAACCAGTTTTTCGCTGTTGTCTAAAGACACACTTCTTCAGATTCAGATTCAGAGTTTTATTTGCCACATGGAATCAATACAATCAGAGTTTCTTCATACACAATCATAAATATCATACCATGGACAAAAGGAGCAGGAAGAAGAATAAATCTGCCCCTTATTCCTAAACTAAACATTTACTTGATGGTCGGCGTACAACCTAATTTACACAAAATAATAATTTATACCATATACAAGAAACAAACAATCCACAGTTTAAACAAGAAAAAATTAAATAATAATAATAATATTAATAATAATAATAATAATAATAATAATAATAATAATAATAATAATAATAATAATAAGAAGAAGAAGAAGAAGAAGAAGAAGAAGAAGAAGAAGAAGAAGAAGAAGAAGAAGAAGAAGAAGAAGAAGAAGAAGAAGAAGAAGAAGAAGAAGAAGAAGAAGAAGAAGAAGAATAATAATAATAATAATAATAATAATAATAATAATAATAATAATAATAATAATAAGAAGAAGAATAATAAGAATAAAGAATAAAGAATAAAAGAAAGAAAATATCTCACTATTCAGATCACATTTGACTTTCATACTGACTAATCTTTTTTTTTTTATAATTCCTTTTGAATTGACAAACACTATTACATCCCTTAAGCTCGCTATGGAGAGAATTCCACAACTTTACACCAATAACTGAAGGACACATCCGTTTAAGTGTGGTACGTGCAAACTGATGTTTAAAATTGTATTTTCTCCTACTAAACTCACTTTCTAAATGAAAAAGATTTTGTAGTTTTTCTGGCAGTGTATTATTTCTTGCCCTAAACATAATTAACATTGTTTGAAACTTAACCATGTCTTCAAGTTTAATTATTCTAGATTTAATAAATAATGTGTTTGTGTGTTCTCGATAATTCACTTCATGTGTGATTCTTACAGCCCTCTTCTGTAGTATATATAATGGTTTTATATTGGTCCCATAAGTATTCCCCCATACTTCAACACAATAACTGAGATAAGGTGAGATGAGTGAACAGTAGAGTGTTCTCATTGCCTCATACTCTAACACATCCTTTACTTTATTCATAACAAAAATACTCTTGGACATCTTTTTTTAACGTGTGCTATGTGAGATTTCCATGTTAATTTATCATCCATAATCACACCAAGAAAACGAAATTCATTAACTCTCTATATCAACTCCATCTATGGTCAGACACACTTCTTCAATCAATATCTGAAATGAAAAATGTAATAAACTGTCCTCTACTATCATGCACTCTTCCATACACTGTAGCACTCAAGTTTGAACACGTTGATGAACATTGTTACTCAGCTGATAGAGTTGTAGCCTTCCTGCTGACTTGTCGTACAAAACTTGTAAGTCTCTTTGGATAAAAGAGTCAGCTAAATGACTAAATGTAAATGCGACCACACACATAATTGTGTGGCATAAGAACAGAACGTAAGTGAACATTGAGAATCTACTGTTAAAAGATCAGTTTAGTTTCACCCAGTGATAGAGTGGGCGTGTCTGGAATGAGGACTTAAGATTCAACCACTAAATTATGACGTTCTTATTCCACAAAATTGTGTATGTGTCAGGAATGGAGGTAGGTGAATTCCAATGGGTGAAGGCAATCACAGAGACGGAGAGTGTTTACTCTTGAACAGGTTCGACTTTAATAGTAAGAACACAGAGTAAATTCTAAGAGAGACAAATGCTAAATAGCACAGGTAGGAATAAGGTAAATAGGAGCTTATTGGAGGTCCAGAGTAGAACCGTCCGCGTTATCCCCGAACGCAATTAGTGAAGACCTGACAATGAACAAGCAGAAGACAGGTAGGTTACATAGACACCAAATACCAACATTCCACACACACCCCCGTGACAGCCAATCAGGAACCACCCCTAAGTGACAGCACTAATTGACAGGGAAAGGACAGGTGACAAGCCCAGTGACAAATGCCAGGAATGTGGGTGGTCACCGACCTCAGTCGGTGTCCAGAACGTAACATGTATGTGGTTCAGTCTACACAGTCTGTACTATGAAATTCAGATGATTACAATTTTGTGAAATTCCACATGCTTCGGGGCAGGTGCTGTGTTACTATTGTTTCTAGGGCTGTCTTAAATACTTCAAAGCTTCGAAGCTTCGTTCGATGGCACAAGCTTTGAACATAAAAAAAAAATCAAAGTAAAGAAAAAAAGAAAAAATTCAAAAAGAAATTCAATTTTTTTTTTACTTCGATGTGTGTGTGTGTGTGTGTGTGTGTGTGTGTGTGTGTGTGTGTGTATGTGTGTGTGTGTGTGTGTGTGTGTGTGCGTGCACGCGCATGGGGCCATTGGGTGGGGCCGGGGGACAAATACACTGGAGGAAAGTAACCCAGCTCAGCACTGCCCAAATTATATCATCACTATTGCCTGTTTGAAGGATATCATCCTCAAACACATATACACATGCCTTGTAGAATTCCACACATAAGAAAGAAAGATACTGGGATGAATAAACAAAATAGGAAATAAATGTTTGGTGAGTTCTTTGTTTTTTTGTGGATGTAGCCCTTCTTAAAAATGCATGAACATTCACTGATAATTGGTCTGTAGTGGAGTCTACAAGGTCTACATTGCCGGACCATGTAGAATCCGGACCTTGTAGACTGACATAATTCTGTGCATAGTTTAGTCTACACAGGCCATATTTCAAATAATCAAAATCTTACTTCATTCATCTTAAACATTCTTGATTTGGGGGATTGGTAGTTCCCATGAAATCTGAAGTTGTTCAAACGACAACAGCGATCCACCTTGAATTAAATCACACAGCCGAGTGAAACCTTGTTGGCTGCGTCACAGTCACGAAAGGGGCTACTTAATTAATTAATCCAATCCACTTTATTTATAGAGCACATTTAAAAACAACAAAGTTTACCAAAGTGCTGTACAAGTCCCACAACATAAGATACAAAAAAAAAGATAAAATATTATTATTATTATTTTTTTTCCCCCCGAAGCTTCTAATTAAAATCGAAGCTCGGCCCCGAAGCTTCGATTGCCAAAAAAAGCTTCGAAGGTCAGCCCTAATTGTTTCCTGAGCAGTTCGTTAGTTCATTCTATTTTCTCTGATTTCTGGTGTCGTATTAAATATAGCAGGACATATGTATCATTCGTAGGGATGACCCCCGGACCCCGGTTCTAAACGGGAACCGGTACTATATTAGAAAAGACCGGAGTATTTATAAGCTCCGACGTTATCGGTACTGCTATCGGTACTCGAGAAATTATGGAGTTTTTTTTTTTGGAATTTAAACGTCGCAAACTAATCTTGTTGGCCGTTTTCTATATCTCTCCTGCCTCGGTCTCTCTGCCTGTGCGAGGAGCGGGCTGTGCTGTGCTCACACACACACACACACTCACACACACACACGGGTGCTGTTGTAGGCTACAGTACAGACAGCTCTGCTCTCATCATGGCGGACAGAACGAAACGTTCAAAAGTCTGGGTCTATTTTACTAAAGTCGATGCTGACAACGCTCATTGCCACAAGTGCAACAAGACATTTGCCAGTAATGTATAAGCGCTGGTACTTGTCAATGTGGCTGGCGGGGAGCTAACGTTATTAGCCTGAGCTCCGAGTAGAGCAATGGCAGAAATTCCGGAAGTAAAAAAACGAATGAGAGCTTCCGATTGGTGGTAAGAAGAAGAGGTGGGTGCAAGCGGTGTGACGTAATTGGCAGAATCGACTGTCAATCAAAATAGTATTGTATGACTCCAACTTTTTTATCTTACATTTGTTGTTAATTATAAAAAGTCTATAATTCAGACACATTTAAAACATTGCTGCTGCTGTTGCTGCTGAAGAAATAATATTTATTTATATTTATATAGTTATATAAAAGAATAATAAAGCAATGTCGATTCTGTTCTTAATTAATTGTTTTTTTCCCTTGCAAAATAATAAAAAAGAACCGATAAGAGTATCGATAAAGTACCGAACCGTTAAGCAGTATCGATAAGAGTAGTAGTATCGATAAAATCCTAACGATACCCATCCCTAATCATTCGCCATGTTGACACTGTTGTAAACGATACTACAGCTACTGTTCACACGCTTTTAACATGACTAAGCCTACCCTATCTGTATTCTAGTGCACTAGTGCAGTGCCCGTTCAAAACATTGCCATTAGTGTTCCCAACGTGTTCCCATTCAGAACAGGAGCAATTGCTTGGCCCCCGGAAGTGCTACTTGAGCCATTTTTGAGAACCGCAGTAATGCTGCTTGCAGCCTTCTCGAGAACCATGCATCCAATCAACTTCACATTTGACACTGCAATTACTTAGCCCCTCAGCAATACACCCGCCAAGTGTGAAGTCCTTCGAATGAGCAGTTATCGAGATATGCAAAGGACAGACAAGAGCATTATGGCTATTTAAACATACTAGTGCAGTGCATGTTCAAAACATGCCTGTTCGGAACTGACCGATTGCTTGGCCCCCAAGTGTGAAGTTGATCCAATAAACGGTTCTCGAGTTATTGGCGCCACAGACACGCATGCACGCAGACAGAGATTCCTTCCTTTTAGTTAGATCTGTCTCTGTTTTGAACTGCTATCTATCAAGCTCAACCACAGGATTTGTTTTAACTTGATTGTATGTGATTTTGAAAATGGTTGTTTGAAAATATGAAATCAAATGTTCATATATCTGGAAACTATCCATATTTCACAGTGTTCCATATTTAATATGACACCATCTTTCATCCCCTCTTGGCATTAAGTGCATCAAAGAACTCATGGCTTATTCAACCTTCCCGAGGAATCTGCTGACATCTCGAAATAAAACCAATTTCATGGCTCTGAAAGAAAGAGTGAGGCGTGACACTCCGCTGTTGCCTCGGTTACATCATTCATTTAACATGCATCCATGACTATAGCCTCCCGATTATAGAACAGTGTTTGTCACAGTGAAATCAGTTCATTTGCCTCAGATGCTATGACTCAACGTATCTGTGGTATGACTCATTCTAGAGGATCACATCATTCTAGCAACCATTTTTGACATTCTTAGTGTTTTTTTGTGAGTTAGAAAGAGATGCGTGGGATCATAATTTGGAATGGCTACCCATTTCTCTACTCAAGTCAAGCATGCATTGATGTTTTACGGAAAGCTCTTTGTGTGATTATGCAAATGGGGTTTAATGCACCGAATGACTGAGCATTAGCCACTCCTGTCATGAGAAGATTTGCATGCAATGTTGTTTAACTTTGCTGTTTTAAAATGTTTTTTTTCTTAATTTGCATGGTGAGCTATCCTCTGCCCTTAGCTGTGGTTTTGGTGTCCCCCAAGGATCTATATTGGGACCGCTGTTGTTTAGTTTATACATTAATGATCTTCAGCTGTATGCAATAAGTCTGACATCCAGATGTATGCAGATGATACGGTCATTTATGTCCATGCAGAAACCAAGCAGCAAGCTGCAAACAAGTTAACAGCGGTGTTGACATCGGTCACTGAATGGTTGACTAACTCATGTCTGCATTTAAACACCAAAAAGACTGTTTGCATGTTTTTTACAAAGAGGCTGATGAATACTGTCTCACCTGATGTCTATGTCAGAGGAGAAAGGTTGACAGTTGTATCCGAATATAGATACCTTGGGATAAAAATGGACTCCAACCTTACATTTAAAAAACAAATCAAATCGGTAGTAAACAATGCAAAGTTTCACTTATCAAACTTCCGTCACATCAGAAACTCTCTGTCAACAAAAGCAGCAACACTGTATTTTAATGCCATTATTATGTCACACTTAACATACTGTCTGACTAGCTGGACACAAGCCTCCTGTACAACATTACGATCTGTACAGGTAGTTTACCATCAGGCTGTGAAAGTTCTGGACAGGAAAACAAACAGCCACCACCATTGTTATAGCATAGCAAACCAGAACCTACTGAGCTGGGACAATCTTGTCAAATTCAAAGATGCCTGCCTTACCTATAAAATCCTACATGGCTTGGCTCCTCCCCCCCTCTGTACTTTCATAAAACAGAAAGCATCTGCTGATAGATATACCAGGTCTGTAGTCAGAGGGGACTGTGTAGTCCCAAACAGGAGGTCTGCTTTTAGTCAGACAGCCTTTTCCGTGAGAGCAGCCCACACCTGGAACAGTCTGCCAACACGGCTCAGGGAGTATCAAAGTTACATCTCATTTAAAACTAACTTAAAATCATGGTTGAGAGATGGTCAAGTGTGCGACCATTTTAACTGAGGGGTTGTATTTTGGTGTATTTATTTGTATGTATTTGAGTGTATTGTAACCTATACTGATTCCTACTGTGTTTTAATTACTGTACTATGTTTTTTAACTGAGGGGTTGTATTTTTTTTTTTTTTTTATCCACTTTTTCTCCCATTTTTCTATATTTTCTCCCATCCCAATTTCGTATCATCCAATTCAACCCTCCCCTGTCACGAACGCTGTTTCTTGCCTCCCACAAGCCGGCTGCAATGTGGACTAAGTCCCCTCCGGTACTTGAGGTAACAGCAGTCGCATCTTTTCACCTGCGCAGCTCGATCTCTCAGTGTCGAGGAGTAACGCGTGGGAGGCTCACGCTGCCCCCGACACTTCCTGATTCTACTGCGCAGGCGCACCAACCGACTTGTAGGAGTCGCTTGTTCACAACGCCCGATCCCCACCCTTCAGTTTCCCTCCCCGTAATACGGCCAATGTGTATTACTGCGGACGACCAGCTAAACTGAAAACAATGTGGAGAGCTGGATTCGAACACGCGAATCCTAGCGTCTCCACACTGGTGGCGAGTGCCTTGCCCACTACACCACCTAGCCGCCACACTGAGGGGTTGTATTTTAATGTATTTGTTTGTATGTATTTTAGTGTATTGTAACCTATACTGATTCCTACTGTGTTTTAATTATTGTACTATGTTTTAATTATTGTTGTGCTCATGTCACCTGCCCCAGAGACTACAGTTGAAAATTAGCCAACTTGGCTAAACTGGCATATTTACAGTCAAATGTTCCTTAATATGCACTGTCTCTGTATTTTAAACCAATAAATACAAAATACAAAAATGCATTATGCCCATTGAACCCAATTCAAGAACATTGGGCCTCATTCATGAAGCGATATAAGAACAGATTTCGTTCTTAACTAGCATTTCCTCTTATTTTGTTCTTACCTGGGATTCAGTAATGTTTTCTTATTGTTTTTTTTCTCTCAGGCAAGACCAAATTCTAAGAGTGGTCGAGAGCACTCTTACCCAGATAAGAAACTCTTACCCAGATGAGAAACATTAAAAAAGCCTACCATTCCTAATAATATAGCGCTTTTCCTAATGCTCAAAGACACTTTACAAAACAAACAATACAATACAGTTTTAGTAGATAGATACAATAAAAATATATATATAAAAAGGTGAGAGAGGAAGGAGTTCATGGGTTGAAAGCAAACCATTGGTCAATTGCCCCCAAATACGACTTTATAAACCCAGAACTTTTCAATAATAATCATTATTATTATTATAACTTATTGCGTGCATTCTTCTTCTGAAATGGATTATATATTGCTGTTAGAACAGTTAGATGCTGGCTGCCCAGGCCGTACGCAGAACGCCTACAACATCTCCTCTCCTCTCCTCTCCTCTCCTCTCCTCTCCTCTCCTCTCCTCTCCTCTCCTCTCCTCTCCTCTCCTCTCCTCTCCTCTCCTCTCCTCTCCTCTCCTCTTCTCTCCTCTCCTCTCTTCTCCTCTCTTCTCTGCTCCTATAGTTCTGAGCGCATTCCAGTATTTCCCAACCTACTGCGCGATTGGTTCTTGACAAGCGTCGTCAAGTCGTTCAGTATTGACAAAGCCTACTTTTCTGGAACGATTTATTTCGCACTATACAGTACGCGGTATACGTATAAGTACAAGTATAAGTCTTTATTTGTCATCAGATTAACACACACACATGCGATGAGCGACCCACAGGAACACACACATGCACTGAGTCGCGAGTCGTGTGTGTGTCATTTTGAGATCTGTCGCAAATCGCTTCCTGTTGAACGGACAGCGATCAGACGCTGAAACTCGGCTGTTTTACACACGCTTCATTCACCTTATAAGGAAATGGTGGGCGTGTCTACTAGGGGTGTAACGGTACACATATCCGTACTGAACCGTTTCAGTACTGGACCTTCGGTTAACCACCAACGGAATGTCCGTGCAGAACTTTTTTTTGCATGCAGAATTTTATTCAAAACTCCAAGTTCACCCCTTCCCAAAATATAACTTGCGCAAATGGCCGGATGTTCGTTCAGCCCACACACAACACTGAGAGATCACCTGTAATAACACCCTCTCTCTCTCAGTGCGTGATGAGGATTGGTGCTAGATTGAGAATGGGCTGTCTCTCAGAGATCAAATTAATGATAGTTTGCGGCATATAGAACGGACATTCATACACAGCAACGCGCCTCCAAACAAGGTGTGATAAACATGAATTGATATATTTTCCTTGGCATGAAACAGGAAATAGTATTTACCATTAGGGACCTGCATGACGCTTCTTTCTCTATTGGTGTTGTTATTGTATTCATTTCAATGACGTCACGTGTCTCCTATCCGTCATGCAGCGCATTCAGGCCCATGCCCACAATCGAATATATTAAAAAATTCTAATAAGTCGATTATTAATTTTCAAAACCGTGACTTCAAAACGTACCGAACCGTGGTTTTTGTGCACCGTTACACCCCTACTGAATACTAGAGTTGTGTACTAGTGGCTACTGGGACATAATTCACGGCATTCTAGCCTATTGTGGTGTTGACTACATCTCCCATGACCCTTAGTGGGGGATGACGTAGTTAAAGAGAGACGAGTGAAAGATGAATGGAAGTGTTGTTTGTGCGACTGTAGAGTGCGTAATAAACTAGTGTTTTTGCATCGGAACACGACTCCGTCTACGCTATCATTACAGCATTCCTACAGTATTCTAAATAATAATGTAGGCTATGCCATCACATGCAAAACACTGTTGATTTCTCGAGACCTCTGAGGTGTAGCCAGCAATAGCAACCCCTCCCCCAAATATCCCCACTCAACTCCAACCCACGCATCCGACCAAAACAAAATGTGTAATCATTCTGAGAACTCAGATTTTTTTTTTTAAATGGAATTGGCCTTTAACACATTGTCTGCCATGCAGTATGCCACTCCTTATGCCCAGTCTGCCAGTGCTGTAACCCTATGGAGATGTTTACCTTCTTAGCAGGGCTTTAACTTTTTAAATATTATAGCTATATCGACATTACTATGGCCCATTCAACATCGGGTATCTAACGTTCCGGATGTGGGAACGTTATATTTTTTCATTCATACCAATTGTTGTGTTAATACCGTCGAGAATATAAGTATGTTTTTAAGGTTTTCTGCAGTAATTCCTAAAACGCGAGTTATAGGCCCTGACGATAGATTATCAATTGGCGTTTCTTTCCTATACACGCTATATTAAAAAATTCAAATGTATATGATCGGTATACATTATGCTTCATCATGCGTGAAGGAAAGGGGGGGGGGTCGTTTATAATTCCTTGATTGTCAGTAACGGCTTTATTTAGTATGGGTTGATATGTTGATCAGATGGATTGCCGTGAAATGAATAAACAATCGGGCTGAAAATAACGCTATATTCCTCTTACCGTTCGCCGATGAGGCTGGAGGAAAAATATTCCAATTATTTGACGTCGATCTGCTAGATCCATTTCCCATTTGTATGACGCAATAAACGCCGAAATCATATTGATTATTGCGTTTCGAAAGCGATCCCATGCACTCGAGTGTGTATCTAGACCAGTGGCGGCCGCTGGGGCTGGTGCCTTGTAGGTCGCAGTTCTCGTTAATAGGTCGAGTTGAAAATGTAATGCTCTGAGATGCTCTGGAGCAATCTCTCTCTGTCTCTCGGATCAATCAAATCAAATAATTAACACATGTATGTTGTCATTTTAAACAACTCACCATTCATTCATTATGCATCAGCAGCAACACAAACACGCACAGCTCTCTCTCTCTCTCTCTCGCTCTCTCTCTCTCTCTCGCTCTCTCTCTCTCAGATGATGTCAGATCCATTCAATAATAAACACATTTGTAAAGCTCGTTATTTTAAACAAGTTACCATTCATTGTCTGAGTGGTTATGTCCCACATGCGGCGAAATTAGAGAGCGAGAGCGAGAGAGAGAGAGAGAGAGAGAGAGAGCATTTTAGTAAAGTTACATTTTCAACAAGATTGCTGCTATTTAAACACTTCATGGAAACGGGGTAACGTTAACCTTATGTCGACTGTAGTATTGTATGACCTCGACATAACGTTTAAACGTTAACGTTACTCCGTTTCCATGCAGTAATTATAAAAGTGGCCAGCTAAGCTAACGGAGCTAACAGCTAGCAGTAGCTGTAACGTTACAACGTTATGCGGCATCAGTAGACAACGTATCATGTATTAAACTAGAGTTAAGATCGCTAATCTACCTTGTTGTTGGCTTGTTGATAAAGTATATCCACTCCATGGCATTGTCCATCCAGCCTGTGTTGATGTCCATCCATTGTCCATACATGTCCCTCCACACTGCATCCATATATAGCTTGTTGTTAGCCAACAAGCTGTGTGAGTGAAGAGCTGTGTCTTTGTCCATTTCCGCCTCGAACAGCCTGCAAACTACCTGGCGTTCTATCGCCATGCTCTAAGACAAACTCTAACCTTAACCAACTTTGAAAGAGTGCCTAAGCTCAGTGTAGTTGCTGTTGTTGTTGACGAGTCGACTGAACTGCTGTTGCTGTGTTGCATTCTCTCTCTAAGCCAACCCGAGAAATGCGGCAATGGAAAAAAACTGGCATCGCGTCGGCCAATCAGAGAGCATCTCCACGAAAATGCGGCTATGGAAATTCTTCACGGAAGTCCACGCTGCTGCCTAGACCGCTTCAAATCGCGCTCGGATTCCAACATAATAGTCATATTTCAACGCACAACGCCGTATGCACTGATTGGCTGTGACGGAGACAGCGATCAAACTGTGACGCGCACTCAGAGCGCTATCGCTTCTAGCCCGGGCGAGAAATACGAAAAAATAAAAAAAAACGTCACTTCCTGTTCAAGAAAACGAGTATTTCTTTTTTAATATAATAACGTTATATTGTGCATTGGAAACACAAACATACTTAAAATGAGTAAATATTATTAATTTTAAACATGTTTATATTATTTATAGGTGTTGTGAAGGGCCAGATTAAACCGAATATATATATTTATTTATATATATATATTTAATTGTATTTGTATATTCTCTAATATTCCCTGATATCCCTTGTATATTCCTTGTACAATATGCATTGAATATCCATTCTAGCCTACTGAACATCCCATAATAGTCTCCATTCTACTATTGGTCGAGACCTTGGTGCCAGGCTGCCATACCCCTCAGACCCAGTTCAAACGTACCGCTCGACATGTACGAACAAGTCCTAGTTCCGCGTAGGAATCTGGCTACCGCACCACTAATGGGACTATTTGTTCATAGTGCGTATATATACTGCGCTACTAAAGTAGGACTTTCTTTTCAGTCCAGTTTCTTACCCTCCAATAGAGTCACAGACGTAAAGCCTCCCCGCGACGCCACGTGTGGGAGTAAGGCCAAGTTCGCCTACCATCGGTATTGAGACATCGTGTATATTAATATTTGAATAGTCATATTTGGCACTATATCGTCGAGTTGGACGTAGTCTATTAAGCTAATAATAGTCTGTTAATATATAGTGCTTCGTGCGGTGAGAATACTACCATAGTCAGTACCCCATCGTTTCGGGCAGAGAACTGGCTGCTTACCCAGGGTGGTTGACCCTATGTGAAGCTGCACCCGAGGAGCCCCAGAGCCGACGAGCGAGTGGACCTGTATACCGGATTATTCTACCGACGACAGCCCGCCTTCCCAGGCACGGATTATGCTTTGGATACTTTGATTATTCCATGGATAAAGACCCCCGACACTGCCGTGTGTTGGAACCCCCCCCCCTGGAGAGGACGCAAGGTGAGGAGACGCTCTGCAAGACGAGGTCTCTTCACGTCTCTCCCCCGTGGACCGGAGAGAGCCGGCCCACAAAGAGTCCACCTGCTTTCATCTGTGGTCCAAGGATCGCCGGCGCATTGAACGGCACTACAGTGGGTTCACCTGGGATACCCTTGGCCGGACGAGGCAGCTGGATTCTACCCCCCCCCCCTCCTACTCCTGTCGGCTTACAAGCGACCGGATTAACCCCCTCTAGTGTATCCAGCCTATAATCATTAAAGTATCATTGCTGTTATTCCTTAACTATTCCAGGTCGTATATTTACCACCTGCGCCTTCAGAGATTGGACATTCTCTATTGATATACCGACGAATACTCCTTGCCATAAAAGTGCATACTATTTCAATTCATAAATGTAATTAAGTGATTAAGTGCTTATTCTACACACCATCGCTGTGTAGGAAATAAAGACCTGTTTCTAATTCGTACATTTGTGTTGGATCCGTTTCATCTACGTGAGAGTGTTCATGATAATATATTTATGCCGTGTACTGGGTGGCCGAATATTAAGTACAAAGGTAGTGGTAGTAAGTATCATATCTAGTAATACAGTCAGGGAATTGTACCCCTCAGTTACAATTGGTCCTTCGAGCCGGATGGTAATTAGTGTAATATTAATATAGTGTTATTAATATTGAAATGGCCTATGATGAACACTCCACGAAACGATCCTCCTAACCAACGCCCGCAGCGCGAACGACGGCTCCCTCAGTACTTAGAGGCTTACGCTGTCAGTCAACAACCTAGTCTTCTACTAACAGTAAACGCGGTAAAACTAGAAAGTAAAAGTATGTCTAACCCCAACGCCCAGACTACCCCGACCATAGAGGCCCCTACGGGCTCTAATGTAACTGACCAAGTTCACGGTGGGGACCAGTGGGAACCAGACATGACTTCACACCCCGCCAGTACTGAAGAAGTAGTCCCCGATGAGTCCCGGGAGGAATACAACGCTACCGAGAGAGAACTCGGCACGGAAGAAGACGGGGAGAGCACCATGGAGATAGAGCTCCAAGGCTCCGCAAGGAGTACCCCGAGGGAAGGCTCCCCTATACAACCGCCTTCTCCCAGCGAGGCAGAGAGGACCCTACAGCAGGCATTCCTCGTCAGCCTGAAAGCCTCTACTGAACGCGATAGACTCCAGGGTGAACGCGATCGATTGCAGCTACAGCAACGGAGCGAAGAAGAGCACATACGCCTGGAAATAAGACGCATTCAGATGGAAGAGAATGTGGCCCGAGACCGAGCAGACAGCCAGCGAGCAGCTGCTGGTGCTCTACGGGACGCAGAGCGCGACAGACAGCAAGCGCAACTAATAGAACAGCTGATCAGACGGACAACACCCTCTCCCTCCGCCAGAGGCTCCAGGAACTCGTCTAGACACACCTCCAGGGCGGCATCCCCTAGCCGAGTAAACAACCCTGAACTTGACCAACAGACGAGGTCTATACCCCCCACAGACCACCTCCCCCCACCGGTCCAAGCGAGACCTAGCAACCGGGAAGGAGCAGCATATCCTGTGGAGAGGCTAAACCAGAGACTACAAGCACTGGATGACCTAACTGAAGACGAAGAGGAAGAGGAGGAGAACCACGCCCGAAGACAGCACAGTACTCTACCGGACCAGGAGGTCCGGTACAGCCCAGGTTATACTCCCGCGGAGCTGCGCTACAGACCCCCGACTCTATACACGGGTGAGCACGACGCACGACCCGCACCGAGGAACAGCACCTGGACAAGCGGGCCATGGTACACTGCCGGTACCAGCCCATACCAAGGAGCGGGAGGAGACTCGCCTAGGAGGCCTCTCCCCCAACGCTCGCCGATGTATCCACAGTCAGCGTCATACATTGGCACGCCTATGGTACCCGACTTCACCCAAGAGAACCGGGCCCAGTATACAGAACTCCGCATGTGTCTGGAGACCATGTTGGTGGATGTATTGGATGAACGCCACAAATACGCCATCCTACTGCAGCACTTAAAGGTGCCCCGCGCACATAATATAGCGCTCGCCTACGCGACTTCCACCACCCCATACACAGCAGCGCTGGTAGCATTGGACCAGAGGTATGGGCGCATATGGGATTACGTGATCCAGGAGATCCGACACATCGACCGCTTACCCCCAGCAATAGACAATCGAGCACTGGACGACCTGTCCATCAGAGTGCAGTCCCTGGTAGGGATGTTGGGAGCGCAAAGAGAGAAGGGGAAGTATGAACTTTACGCCAACTCAAATGTGGAAAGGATTCTGGAGAAGCTGCCGCTCGCTCGTCAGGAGCGCTTTAGGCGGCAGAGGGACCACAGAGACCCGAATGGCCCCGAACCGAACCTCCTCGATCTAGCAGACTTCCTGGCGAGAGAAGTCAGCAGCCTACGGCTAGATACATTCGGACGGAGCACCCCTGGCTCCAGAGAAGGAACCAGACGACTAAATGATGGAAGAAGATCGGTGACTGTGATGCACCAATCGGAGTCAGTACCGAGCAGCAGGAGCCACAGTACCCCCTCCAGAACGGAGAAGTGGAAGATAGTGTGCCCCTACTGTGAGAAAGAACACTGGCTAGCGCAATGTGACTCCTTCCCCAAGCTGAACTCGGAGGAAGCAGGTCAATGGATAAAGTCCAACAAGCGCTGTTTTCGCTGTGCGCTCTCACACATGGCAGCCGAATGCCGCTTAAAGAAAAGGTGCACCAAGTGTGATGGAGCCCATCTGGACATACTTCACGACAGTAACAGACGGCGCCCTTCACCTGCACCATCCAGCCGCAAAGCGAGCGTCATGTACATCGATCCCGCCAGCAGCAGTGGAGCCCGAGTACTCCTAAAAGTAGTGCGTGTGACACTAAGCTACCAGAATAAAGTCCTGGACACTTACGCCGTCCTCGATGACGGGTCAGAGAAGACCCTGCTGCTCGCCTCCGCTGCGGCCCAGCTAGGGCTGCGGGGAAGCGAAACCCAAATGACAATTCGGACAATAAGACGAGATTTGAAGACGATAAAGGGCGAGAATGTCTCATTCTCTATCGCAGCAAGCGGCCAGCCTGAGCGACGGTACCAGATTGCAGACGCTTTCACCAGCCAAGAAATAGGACTGTCGCGGTACACATACCCCGTCGCCAAGCTGATGGAGAAATATGCACATCTGCGCAAGTTACCGATCCCGCTCATAGACAATGCTATGCCGACCCTGTTGATAGGCTCCGACCATGCAGACCTCATTGTCCCGATAGACCGGGTTCATACCGGACCCCGAGGCTGTCCTGCAGCAGTCGAGACCCGTTTGGGATGGACTCTCCAAGGCCCGCTCGCCAAATCTCTCAACCGAAGTACAGCCACTAGATGTCTCCACTCCCGAGTCACAGAGGGAGAAACCGCACTCCTGCAACACGTAGAGCGGCTATGGACCCTAGAACAAATGCCCTTTAAGAACGGAAAGAAAGACATTCGCTCTAAAGATGACATTTACGCCATTCACCTCCTCGAGACAGGGACCAAGAGAGTCCCGGTCAACGGCGTGTTGAGATACGCCACGCCACTCCTGCGGCGAGAAGGAATGCCTACTTTCCACGCCAAGACAGACGCCACAGAACGGTACCTGCTGAACACGGAGCGGCGCTTAGCCAAGAACCCCGCCCAAGAGAGTGTATACCGCGCTGAGATTGAGAAGCTCATCACAGCGGGACACGTCACAAAGATGGACATTAAAGAGGCTGACCAGACCACTGAATCGTGGTACGTGCCCCACCACAAGGTCCATCACAACGGTAAAGACCGCATAGTATTTAACTGCAGCTACCAGATCGGATCCCAAAATCTGAATAAAGAGTTACTGCCCGGTCCCACACTCGGCCCCTCCCTACTCGGCGTTCTACTCCGCTTCCGCCAGGAAAAGGTGGCCATCAGCGGGGACATTAAAGGAATGTTCCTGCAGGTGAGATTAGTAGAGGCGGACAAGCCCCTGTTACGGTTCCTATGGAGAGAGAAGCCAGGAGATGAGCACCCAGCCATCTACCAATGGGAAGTCCTCCCCTTCGGAATGACGTGCAGCCCCTGCTGTGCGACATTTGCACTACAGAAACATGTAGCAGAGGACCCAGCAGCGGACGAAGAGGTCCGACACAGCGTAAAGAACAGCTTCTACGTAGACAACTGTCTACAAAGCCTTTCAACCCAGGAAGAAGCCGAGGCTCTCCTGATTAAACTCCGCGCCTCATTGATCAAAGGCGGCTTTGATCTCAGGCAGTGGGCCAGCAGCGATCCGCAAGTACTGCGCAGCCTCTCCTCCGAGGACAAGGCAGCCAGCAGCGAGACCTGGATGGCTACAATCCCGGGAGAAGCCCAGGAGATGACCCTGGGATTGGTGTGGCGATTCAAAACAGATTCGCTTCACTACAGACACAAGCCCCTGACTACGGAGCAGGGAAGGCCGGCGGCGGCGCCGACCACCAGACGGAGTGTGTACACAACACTCGCCCGACAATATGACCCGCTAGGATGTATTCTACCGTACACCACCAGGGCAAAAATGATTGTACGAGCATTGTGGGACAAGGACCAGGGCTGGGACGACCCCATTCCCGCACAACTTGCATCCACCTGGAGAGAGTGGGAGATGGAGCTCCACTCACTCCCAGGCGTTAATATGCGCCGAAGCTACTTCCCACCCACGGTGAGGCCAGAGACATGTAAAATGGACTTACACGTCTTCAGTGACGCCTCAGAGGTCGCATACGGATCAGTAGCCTACTTGCGGGCCCAAGACCAGGGGGGAGAGATCTACACAGCATTTGTCCTCGCCCGCTCGAGAATAGCCCCACGCAAGCAACAATCTATCCCACGTCTAGAGCTCTGCGCAGCCCTAGCCGGAGCGCACCTAGCCACGCTCATCCAACGTGAGCTCACCATACCGGTGTCTAGAACAATCCTGTGGTCAGATTCCACGACGGTACTCGCCTGGATCAAATCGGACTCATGCAAGTACAAAGTCTTCGTGGGAGTCAGAGTCACCGAGATTCAAGACTTAACCGAAGAGTTAACCGGAGAAACAGAGTGGCGCTACGTTGATACAAAACAGAACCCAGCTGACGTCATCACCCGGGGGATGCCCCTGGATGACCTCACCCGTCGCAATGTCTACAGTGACGGCCCCGCATTCCTAAGACTCCCGGAAGGACAGTGGCCCATGCCTATCCCGAGGGAAGCAAGTCCAGAGGAGGTGGAAATTAAGAAGTCTGTGTTCTGTGGATTGAGCACCGTAGCCTCCACCGACCCTAACATAAACGATTGCACGTCCATAGAGAGTGCACAACAAAGAACATTCCTGCGGTACCACCCGGAGTGCAAGTCCCCCGCTGATATGTCAGCAGCTAACTACGAGGAAGCAGAATTGCTTCTACTGCAGCGAGCCCAGAGAGACTCGTTCCCCGATGAATTGGCCTGTCTACAGGGAGGAAAGCCCGTCCCATCCGACAGCAGATTAATTCACCTGGCCCCCGAGAGCGACGCTCATACCCTCATCAGAGTGGGTGGTCGCCTACGCAGAGCCCCCAATCTACCGGATGACATTAAATACCCGATCGTATTGAACAGCCGACACAAGGTCACAGAGCTGATTATAAAGAAATACGATGAGGATGTACATCACGCAGGAGCAGAAAGAGTCTTCGCGGAAATCAGACGTCGTTACTGGATCCTACAAGGAAGAGAGGCGGTACGACGCTTCCAACGAACATGTCTAGACTGCCGCAAGTGGCGCGCGCAGCCCAGCATACCAAGGATGGCTGACCTTCCTCCATGTCGCCTCCGAATCGGTGACAAGCCATTCCACTCAACGGGTATGGACTGCTTTGGCCCGCTGCACATAAAGAAAGGAAGAGGAACCGAGAAGCGGTGGGGTATTGTATTCAAATGCATGACCACCAGAGCGATACACATCGAGCTTCTCCCGACCATGAGCACAGACTCATTCCTTATGGCCTTCCGTAGATTCACATCACGGAAAGGAAGACCGTCTACCCTATTGTCCGATCATGGGACAAACTTCAAAGGCGGCGAAAGAGAGCTGAGAGAGAGCTTCCAAGCTATGGGCCCAGAACTTAAGACCCACCTCGCTCCAGCACAGGTTGATTTCCAATTCAACCCCCCAAACGCACCCCACTTCGGTGGCACTTGGGAACGAGAAGTGCGCTCCATAAAGACAGCCCTGTACGCAGTACTTGGGGCCCAGACTGTGGCGGAAGAAGTCCTAATGACAGTCCTCACGGAGATTGAGGGAGTACTTAACTCGAAGCCCCTCGGATATGTCTCCAGTGATGTGGCGGATATCGACCCAGTTACCCCCAACACACTCCTGATGGGGCGGCTAGATCCTGCATTACCACAGACAATGTACCGGCCTGAAGAAGCGAACGGCCGACGAATGTGGAGGTACAGCCAAGTATTAGCCGACAAGTTTTGGAACAGTTTCCTACTGCACTACCTACCGTCTCTACAGACCCGCCAGAAGTGGGTAAAGGAGAGAGACAATTTGACAGAAGGAACAGTCGTCATGATTATTGATCAATCACTGCCCAGAGCTATGTGGCCGGCCGGCCGCGTAAGCAAAGTGATCACCGGTGCCGACGGCAAGGTCCGAGCAGCTGAAGTGCTCGTCCAGGGTCGCACTTACACCCGTCCCGTGGCAAGGCTCATAGAACTGCCTCGACTCCCAGACACAATCGATGATGACCATGACCCTACAACCCTATGACTTTATGAAGTTGACTGACCCCTACAGCAAACCCTTATGTGTAAATAGACAACGCGATTAATCTGTCTCTGTTTAACTGATTAGGTCTGGGACCTATTCAGGGGGTGGCTGTTGTGAAGGGCCAGATTAAACCGAATATATATATTTATTTATATATATATATTTAATTGTATTTGTATATTCTCTAATATTCCCTGATATCCCTTGTATATTCCTTGTACAATATGCATTGAATATCCATTCTAGCCTACTGAACATCCCATAATAGTCTCCATTCTACTATTGGTCGAGACCTTGGTGCCAGGCTGCCATACCCCTCAGACCCAGTTCAAACGTACCGCTCGACATGTACGAACAAGTCCTAGTTCCGCGTAGGAATCTGGCTACCGCACCACTAATGGGACTATTTGTTCATAGTGCGTATATATACTGCGCTACTAAAGTAGGACTTTCTTTTCAGTCCAGTTTCTTACCCTCCAATAGAGTCACAGACGTAAAGCCTCCCCGCGACGCCACGTGTGGGAGTAAGGCCAAGTTCGCCTACCATCGGTATTGAGACATCGTGTATATTAATATTTGAATAGTCATATTTGGCACTATATCGTCGAGTTGGACGTAGTCTATTAAGCTAATAATAGTCTGTTAATATATAGTGCTTCGTGCGGTGAGAATACTACCGTAGTCAGTACCCCATCGTTTCGGGCAGAGAACTGGCTGCTTACCCAGGGTGGTTGACCCTATGTGAAGCTACACCCGAGGAGCCCCAGAGCCGACGAGCGAGTGGACCTGTATACCGGATTATTCTACCGACGACAGCCCGCCTTCCCAGGCACGGATTATGCTTTGGATACTTTGATTATTCCATGGATAAAGACCCCCGACACTGCCGTGTGTTGGAACCCCCCCCCCCTGGAGAGGACGCAAGGTGAGGAGACGCTCTGCAAGACGAGGTCTCTTCACGTCTCTCCCCCGTGGACCGGAGAGAGCCGGCCCACAAAGAGTCCACCTGCTTTCATCTGTGGTCCAAGGATCGCCGGCGCATTGAACGGCACTACAGTGGGTTCACCTGGGATACCCTTGGCCGGACGAGGCAGCTGGATTCTACCCCCCCCCCCCCTCCTACTCCTGTCGGCTTACAAGCGACCGGATTAACCCCCTCTAGTGTATCCAGCCTATAATCATTAAAGTATCATTGCTGTTATTCCTTAACTATTCCAGGTCGTATATTTACCACCTGCGCCTTCAGAGATTGGACATTCTCTATTGATATACCGACGAATACTCCTTGCCATAAAAGTGCATACTATTTCAATTCATAAATGTAATTAAGTGATTAAGTGCTTATTCTACACACCATCGCTGTGTAGGAAATAAAGACCTGTTTCTAATTCGTACATTTGTGTTGGATCCGTTTCATCTACGTGAGAGTGTTCATGATAATATATTTATGCCGTGTACTGGGTGGCCGAATATTAAGTACAAAGGTAGTGGTAGTAAGTATCATATCTAGTAATACAGTCAGGGAATTGTACCCCTCAGTTACAATAGGGCTTTAAAACAAAAAACTAAAAACTTATTTTTCTTGTTCTCTCATATAACCAGGGTAGGAGCTGAGGGGGGGCGGCGCCCGAGCGCCCCTAGTGGTAGAGCCGCCACTGATCTAGACCCACCTTATAAGATATTACTGCCGGAGGAATTTCCTCGATGCACCGAGCACCACTTCCGGTTTGGCTTGGAGTGTAACTCGCCCAACATCCACCAGACGGCGGTATTGAGGCATTGCAATATCAGACAGGGTTCAGCTGCAGTCCCGGAGGGAGGCTGGATGAATTATGAATGCCATGGCGAAACATTTTTATATTGATCCCAAAAACGTGTGTATTCGTTGTTGGCACACAACGCATGGCGGGCAATAACGAATTATCACATTTTATAATAATGATGTGATATCAGGAGGTAGCTTATCAGTACGAACCTTACAAATGCCAGTGTGGGCCAACCTACCTTCTCATGAAGGACACAGTGAGTGTCGTATCAGATGCAGGGGCGGATCATGGAGGGGCAGGGATCGAATCTGTGATGAGGCTATTTTCTCGGAACACTGGACACCGACTCCATAGAAATACACCGGGAGAAGGGCGGCTACGTGGCGCAGTGGGCAAGGCGCTCGCAACGAATGCTGGAGACTAGGCTCGAACAGGATGCCTCCTGTTCGAGCCCCGCTCTCCACATTGCTTTCAGTTTAGCTGGTCGTCCACAGTAATACACATTGGCCGTATTACGGGGAGGGAAACTGAAGGGTGGGGATCGGGCGTTGTGGACAGCGACTCCTACAGGTCGGTTGGTGCACCTGCGCAGTAGAATCAAGAAGCAACGGGGGCGGGGCCCCTCCAAAGCCCAGACCCTCGACGCTGAAAGATCGAGCCGCGCAGGTGAAAAGATGCGACGGCTGTTACCTCGAGTATCGGAGGGGACTCGTGCTATGTATGACTTAGTCCACATTGCAGCCGGCTTGTGGGAGGCAAGAAACAACGTTTGAAGACAGGGGAGGGTTGAATTGGACGATATGAAAATTGGGATGGGAGAAAAAAATAGAAAAATGGGAGAAAAAGTGGATAAAAAAAAAGAAATACACCGGGAGATTAACTCGCAGCAGTAATCCGGGAATGCACTCATGAAACCCGTGCTTGGTGTCTTTGCTCTAGTCCGTCTGGCCAATTCTGTATCCTAGCATTTACACTCTTGAGTGTGTTGTAAGCAGCTAACACCCTAAAAGTTTAACCATTGGGATTATGAGGCCATTTGTTTGGTAGCCTATTGTGGTTTGGTACCTGTATGTACCACAAATTGTTCAAGCACACAAAGACTTAATGCACCAATACTGTACATGACCAATCAATTAAAATGTCCCCATGTGTGTCCCCAGCCACAGGACCAAATCCTCCGGCTGGCCACCTCCTTCTGGGACCTGGAATGCGTCCCAGGGACCCCCCAATGGATGGGACATGGCCACCAATAGAGAGGGGCGTGACTGCTACATCACGTAAGTGAAAGCTAGAGTTTAAATAAGTGAAGGGGAAGGCCCCTCGGATGTTAACAGTGGCGTTGGCAACCTGTTATTATTCCGACCACGTCACCGTCTCCATCTGTGCATTCAGAATACAGATTCTCCGTTTCCCTCCACTGCTGCGCACATACCGCTGCTGCTGCCCGCTCACTCACATGCACTCTGTCACAGGCATAATACTTCTCACACGCATTCAGACACGAAGCAGCCTCGTCTGGCAGAAGCAGGGAGGAGAGCTGGAGCATGGAGGACTTCACCTGCCTTAGTGTGATCCTTGCTTTGATCCGCTGCCAGCCTGCATGTCCTCTATCTGCAAGGATGCCGCGTTGCGGCGTTATCAGAATAATCTACCCATAGGCACTTCTCTGGATATCTGTACAGAAAGACAGGTAAAAGAAACTCTTTCTCCCGTGACACTGCATGTTGGTCTTACCCCCAGTGTGTTGAGTGGGAGAGGCTCCAGTGTTTGAGTGTTTGGTCGCTTCATTTTTTTATTCTGTTGCTATTTGAGGATAAGAGCGGGCTTGTCTATTTATTTGTTTCCCTCCCTCTCCCTCTCAGCACTGATGTGTGCAAGAGAGCATTCATACTGGAGTCTAAAAATATTACAGCCTGCATAGACAGCACTCTACCGCATATGGTCGATTGATACTTTGTCATTCCTTCTAGATCTTCTCTCCCCTTTTGCAAATGAGAACATTTGCAATTTTACTAACTGAATATTAATCATAGTGGGGCAGACTGTTGTGGCTTCATGCAGTGTTTTGGTTGTGTTTTTCCTAATGGGGAAACTGTGTTGCCGTGTGCAGGGTGGGAGATATGGAAGTTGTCATACGCGGGTTAGTCACACACGGGTTATCGCATGAGAAGCGTGATGTCAGGAAGGTTACATAAGATCTGTGCACTGGATGCAGAGCGTCGAGATGAGGCGTATCATACCGGCTCCTGCCTCGGCTACATGCATTTTGAGGGGAACTCGTAAATAACCTGGGTGCACGTGCCGTGACTTGTCCCCGTTCACTGGGGGGGTTTGGTTGCCAAATTGTTTGTGTATTGCTTAACGAAACACAGGGTCTAGCCTGCATGACAGGGCACCCATTAATAAAGCATCAGCTGCCATTTGGGATGCACACTGTAGCTGAGACACTGTAGCTGAGACACACTGTAGCTGAGACACACTGTAGCTGAGACTCACTGTAGCTGAGACACTGTAGCTGAGACACACTGTAGCTGAGACACACTGTAGCTGAGACTCACTGTAGCTGAGACACTGTAGCTGAGACACTGTAGCTGAGACACACTGTAGCTGAGACACTGTAGCTGAGACACTGTAGCTGAGACTCACTGTAGCTGAGACACTGTAGCTGAAACACTGTAGCTGAGAGACACTGTAGCTGAGACACACTGTAGCTGAGACTCACTGTAGCTGAGACACTGTAGCTGAGACACTGTAGCTGAGAGACACTGTAGCTGACACTGTAGTTGAGACACTGTAGCTGAGACACTGTAGCTGAGATACTGTAGCTGAGACACTGTAGCTGAGACACTGTAGCTGAGACAAAAGCTGAGACACTGTAGCTGAGACTCACTGTAGCTGAGACTCACTGTAGCTGAGACACTGTAGCTGAGACACTGTAGCTGAGACTCTGTAGCTGAGACACACTGTAGCTGAGACACTGTAGCAGAGACACTGTAGCTGAGACACTGTAGCTGAGACACTGTAGCTGAGACACTGTAGCAGAGACACTGTAGCTGAGACACTGTAGCTGAGACACTGTAGCTGAGACACTGTAGCAGAGACACTGTAGCTGAGACACTGTAGCAGAGACACTGTAGCTGAGACACACTGTAGCTGAGACACTGTAGCAGAGACACTGTAGCTGAGACACTGTAGCAGAGACACTGTAGCTGAGACACTGTAGCTGAGACACTGTAGCTGAGACACTGTAGCTGAGACTCACTGTAGCTGAGACACTGTAGCTGAGACACTGTAGCTGAGACACTGTAGCTGAGACACTGTAGCTGAGACTCACTGTAGCTGAGACACACTGTAGCTGAGGCACTGTAGCTGAGACACACTGTAGCTGAGACACTGTAGCTGAGACACTGTAGCTGAGACACACTGTAGCTGAGACTCACTGTAGCTGAGACACTGTAGCTGAGACACACTGTAACTGAGACTCACTGTAGCTGAGACACTGTAGCCGAGACACACTGTAGCTGAGACTCACTGTAGCTGAGACACTGTAGCTGAGACTCACTGTAGCTGAGACAGACTGTAACTGAGACACACTGTAGCTGAGACACACTGTAGCTGAGACACACTGTAGCTGAGACACACTGTAGCTGAGACACTGTAGCTGAGACTCACTGTAGCTGAGACAGACTGTAACTGAGACACACTGTAGCTGAGTCACTGTAGCTGAGACACTGTAGCTGAGACACACTGTAGCTGAGACACTGTAGCTGAGACACTGTAGCTGAGACACTGTAGCTGAGACACACTGTAGCTGAGACACTGTAGCTGAGACACACTGTAACTGAGACACACTGTAGCTGAGACACTGTAGCTGAGACACTGTAGCTGAGACACACTGTAGCTGAGACACACTGTAGCTGAGACTCACTGTAGCTGAGACACTGTAGCTGAGACACACTGTAGCTGAGACACTGTAGCTGAGACTCACTGTAGCTGAGACTCACTGTAGCTGAGACACACTGTAGCTGAGACACTGTAGCTGAGACTCACTGTAGCTGAGACACTGTAGCTGAGACACTGTAGCTGAGACACTAGCTGAGACACTGTAGCTGAGACTCACTGTAGCTGAGACACTGTAGCTGAGACACTGTAGCTGAGACACTGTAGCTGAGGCACTGTAGCTGAGACACTGTAGCTGAGACACTGTAGCTGAGACACTGTAGCTGAGACACTGTAGCTGAGACACACTGTAGCTGAGATACACTGTAGCTGAGACACACTGTAGCTGAGACACTGTAGCTGAGACACTGTAGCTGAGACACTGTAGCTGAGACACACTGTAACTGAGACACACTGTAGCTGAGACACTGTAGCTGAGACACACTGTAGCTGAGACAGACTGTAGCTGAGACACTGTAGCTGAGACACTGTAGCTGAGACACACTGTAGCTGAGACACACTGTAGCTGAGACACTGTAGCTGAGACTCACTGTAGCTGAGACTCACTGTAGCTGAGACACTGTAGCTGAGACACACTGTAGCTGAGACACTGTAGCTAAGACACTGTAGCTGAGACTCACTGTAGCTGAGACTCTGTAGCTGAGACACTGTAGCTGAGACACTGTAGCTGAAACTCACTGTAGCTGAGACTCACTGTAGCTGAGACAATGTAGCTGAGACACTGTAGCTGAGACACTGTAGCTGAGGCACTGTAGCTGAGACACTGTAGCTGAGACACTGTAGCTGAGACACACTGTAGCTGAGATACACTGTAGCTGAGACACACTGTAGCTGAGACACTGTAGCTGAGACTCACTGTAGCTGAGACACTGTAGCTGAGACACACTGTAGCTGAGACACTGTAGCTGAGACACACTGTAGCTGAGACTCACTGTAGCTGAGACACACTGTAGCTGAGAGACACTGTAGCTGAGACACACTGTAGCTGAGACACTGTAGCTGAGACACACTGTAGCTGAGACACTGTAGCTGAGACACTGTAGCTGAGACTCACTGTAGCTGAGACACTGTAGCTGAGACACTGTAGCTGAGACTCACTGTAGCTGAGACACTGTAGCTGAGACACTGTAGCTGAGACACACTGTAGCTGAGACACACTGTAGCTGAGACACTGGCTGAGACACTGTAGCTGAGACACTGTAGCTGAGACACTGTAGCTGAGACACTGTAGCTGAGTCACTGTAGCTGAGACACTGTAGCTGAGACACACTGTAGCTGAGACACTGGCTGAGACACTGTAGCTGAGACACTGTAGCTGAGACACTGTAGCTGAGACACTGTAGCTGAGACACTGTAGCTGAGACTCACTGTAGCTGAGACACTGTAGCTGAGACACACTGTAGCTGAGACACTGTAGCTGAGACACTGTAGCTGAGACACTGTAGCTGAGACACACTGTAGCTGAGACACTGTAGCTGAGAGACACTGTAGCTGAGATACACTGTAGTTGAGACACTGTAGCTGAGACTCACTGTAGCTGAGACTCACTGTAGCTGAGTGTTGAAAGCTACAGGTCGCCTCTATACATCTCAATCACCTACTCGAGATATAAACCTGCGGCCGCTCGATATCCCCCGGCGAGGTGCTAAACTCGCCAAGTTCTCGAGTCAATTTACTATTTCTGTCTAGATTACTTCAAGTCACTGGTCTTGTGATATCCAGTTGATATGAAATGTAATCATGAAGAGTTGTTAATCTCTTCTTGTTTGAAATAAACCGAATATTTTGTTTAGGAGAACTATTATATCATGTAATAAAAATAATATTATTATTATCATCATCATCATTTTACGAAAGGGCTTGTAATACTGCTCATTTGAAAGCTTGGTTGTATTACTACTTTTTTAATAAGTATTACCACTGTACTAACACGTAATCATTGTTTGCACTCCCCGGCCTTCTTTGTCCTCCTCCTCCTCCTCCTCCTCCTACGGAACCGACCGTCTGACCCTGCAGTGATTCAGACGGTCGAGGTCCCACACAAGACAGAGTCAGTCTGGACACAGAGACACCGGAACCCGCAAACAACACTCATCTACATGCTTAGTATTTTCTTATCAGTACATAGCATATACATATATAAATATATATATTTTAGCTGAAAAGCATTAACCAGTCAATTGATTCAATCTGTATTTCAGGACATAGTCACCTCAGAGGAAATCAAGGCGCGGCTGGCATTTGCTGGCACTGCCGGCAGGGATCAGTCCAAGAACTCAATGGATTATAAAAAGTCATCTTTATTTCAATGAAGTTACAGAAAAAGACTAAATAAAAAATATCCATTACAGTTTAAAAGATTATATAAAAACAAAACATGTCATCTGCAGCTTGTCTTCCAAGTCACACACTGGTAAAAACTTCAAAATCTCTCAAAGAAGTCTGTAGGCACCATTCTTCTTCTCTCTCCTTCTCCGTGTAAAAAATTCCCCTGTGCTCTCGCCAGTTGGCCCTTATAAAGGGCCCCAGGGTCTCTTCTGCTTATTGGTCCAAATACAGCGCTGTCACCGTGATGTCATTTCACCAGCCAGTCAATGCACAATACGTAGGGTTCTAGCTCTCCTCCCATTTTAGTCATTACCTCTACTGGGAAAACCCCATTTACCTCAGAACATGAATGCCTCTTTGTTGGAGAAGTAACAGATTACCTTGTGTTGGAAAATACCCATCCGTTACTTAGCAGAGACCAGAGGCCCCAAGGTTGTCTGTCACATTCCTCAGTGGCCAAACAGTATTGAAGCGAAAGCAACTCACATCTCCAGCATGAGTACATAGTACATAGCCCAACACATACTACAGATATATACAGATACACATACATGTATAATACAGTACATATATATATAGCATACAGTGTACACACATATATGCACATACTTGTACCTATCCTTGTCTACTCCACGCAGGGTGTGACAACCTGCTGTGGAAAGCACCCTGCTCAGAGATGGCATTCCGAAGGGGCCCCCCTTCGTTCTCACTCGCCCCAACTCAAGGGGATGCAGACGAGGGAGACTGCTGGCTATATAGTACATAGCCCAACACATACTACAGATATATACAGATACACATACATGTATAATACAGCACATATATATATAGTATACAGCGTACACATATATATGCACATACTGGTTTTATTCTATGCAGACAGGACAGGGTTAAACTGTGCCGACTTGCTCTCAGCTCAGGCCTAGATACTTGTTCAAAGCGTATATGCATATATATACGTATACACATATATATGTATATATATATATATATGAATACATATCACTTCTAGACACCTACAGTAACATATGCCTAGATTTAAAACAGATATATACAATAAACCTATTAAATCATACAAGGGACAGAGAGAACAGGATGTCATTTATACAAAGTGTCACTTAGTTGGCTGTGACACTTTACACCCCCTCTGTCATCCTGGTCGGTCATTTTCCATTGTCTTAATAGCGTCTGTACTGGGGGACGAGATGGCGATTGTGGGGTCACGTGGCTGTGACTCTCCACACCCCCTCTGCCATCTTGGTACCTTGTTACCCTGGTAGCCGGCGGGAAGACTTGCATCTGTTGTTCCCTGGCTGGACGGCTCGACAGGATAGGGGTCACGTTGTTGCTTGGTATCCGGCGGGAAGACTTGCATCTGTTGTTCCCGGCCGATGCACCCAGGTTGTTGTCGTCTTCGTCATCTTGGTCATCGGGGTCACCTTGGTCATCTTGGGGTCACCCCCTCTGACCTCTTGGATCTCTCCCATAGTTTGGGGCAGGTTGATTTGTCACTTCTCGGGCGACCCCCACGGGTCCCCGAGAATTGTAGCAGCAGTCCTCCATTGAAGTGTGGTTGGCCTGGTCTTGTGACCCTGTCCGTAGGCCTCGCAGGACATCACAGATACAGTCCACAGAGGACTCATTTCTTTTCTCTCTTTCAGGTCCATTCAGGGCTCTCGTCGCCCTGTAACCCGGGTCCAGGCCGATGTCTCTCTGTCCGGTCTGGGAGGTCTAGGAGGTCTGGGAGGTCTGGGAGGTCTGGGAGGTCTGGGAGGTCTGGGAGGTCTAGATGAGGACCTTGAGGATGCTCTGGAGCTTGACCTATCCCGGTCTTCCTCCATTTCCGATTTCTGACCTGAGTCAGTATATTCCTTCTTGCCATTCGCTGCGTCGTCCGCTGACTCCGGGGGACCCCCCCCCCTTGTCTAAGAATGCGGCACTGGTTCAGGTTTTGTCCCTTTACCAGCGCACCTTTACCAGCGCACATTGTTCACAGATCCTTCGGACTGTTGTTTCCGTCCACTTCCTTCTTGCACAGGGGGTCTACCCTGTGTTGTGCTTGTCTCGGTCCAGACTGGGTAGTTAGTTACTGTTTATGTCTGGTATTAGTTCCGGCTAGTTAGCCAGCTTGTAGATTCAGGCTATGTAGCCTCTTATAGACTCAGCTCCTGCTGATAACACCAGCCTGTATTATTACGCCGGTTCCATTTCCGTCCCAGTAGCAGGACTTATTCTGATTTTAAGTAAACATTAGGTTACTTCTGGTTGAGGTGACCTGGTACCTATTTTTTCTACTTAGGTTTCGACTGTAATTACGTTACTTTTTAGTCGTGAGTAAACTTTTACTGCTATCACAGAAATATACTTTAAGTGTGATTCTTTCTTTGAGTAGAACCTTCTACGTCTTTTGACTGTAAGAAAACATTACGTAACTTTTTAGTCGTGAGTAAACTTTTACTGCTATCACAGAAATATACTTTAAGTGTGATTCTTTCTTTGAGTAGAACCTTCTACGTTTTTTGACTGTAAGAAAACATTACGTAACTTTTTAGTCGTGAGTAAACTTTTACTGCTATCACAGAAATATACTTTAAGTGTGATTCTTTCTTTGAGTAGAACCTTCTACGTTTTTTGACTGTAAGAAAACATTACGTAACTTTTTAGTCGTGAGTAAACTTTTACTGCTATCACAGAAATATACTTTAAGTGTGATTCTTTCTTTGAGTAGAACCTTCTACGTTTTTTGACTGTAAGAAAACATTACGTAACTTTTTAGTCGTGAGTAAACTTTTACTGCTATCACAGAAATATACTTTAAGTGTGATTCTTTCTTTGAGTAGAACCTTCTACGTTTTTTGACTGTAAGAAAACATTACGTAACTTTTTAGTCGTGAGTAAACTTTTACTGCTATCACAGAAATATACTTTAAGTGTGATTCTTTCTTTGAGTAGAACCTTCTACGTCTTTTGACTGTAAGAAAACATTACGTAACTTTTTAGTCGTGAGTAAACTTTTACTGCTATCACAGAAATATACTTTAAGTGTGATTCTTTCTTTGAGTAGAACCTTCTACGTTTTTTGACTGTAAGAAAACATTACGTAACTTTTTAGTCGTGAGTAAACTTTTACTGCTATCACAGAAATATACTTTAAGTGTGATTCTTTCTTTGAGTAGAACCTTCTACGTCTTTTGACTGTAAGAAAACATTACGTAACTTTTTAGTCGTGAGTAAACTTTTACTGCTATCACAGAAATATACTTTAAGTGTGATTCTTTCTTTGAGTAGAACCTTCTACGTTTTTTGACTGTAAGAAAACATTACGTAACTTTTTAGTCGTGAGTAAACTTTTACTGCTATCACAGAAATATACTTTAAGTGTGATTCTTTCTTTGAGTAGAACCTTCTACGTCTTTTGACTGTAAGAAAACATTACGTAACTTTTTAGTCGTGAGTAAACTTTTACTGCTATCACAGAAATATACTTTAAGTGTGATTCTTTCTTTGAGTAGAACCTTCTACGTTTTTTGACTGTAAGAAAACATTACGTAACTTTTTAGTCGTGAGTAAACTTTTACTGCTATCACAGAAATATACTTTAAGTGTGATTCTTTCTTTGAGTAGAACCTTCTACGTTTTTTGACTGTAAGAAAACATTACGTAACTTTTTAGTCGTGAGTAAACTTTTACTGCTATCACAGAAATATACTTTAAGTGTGATTCTTTCTTTGAGTAGAACCTTCTACGTCTTTTGACTGTAAGAAAACATTACGTAACTTTTTAGTCGTGAGTAAACTTTTACTGCTATCACAGAAATATACTTTAAGTGTGATTCTTTCTTTGAGTAGAACCTTCTACGTTTTTTGACTGTAAGAAAACATTACGTAACTTTTTAGTCGTGAGTAAACTTTTACTGCTATCACAGAAATATACTTTAAGTGTGATTCTTTCTTTGAGTAGAACCTTCTACGTTTGGTTTTTTTCAAATCTGTAATTGATTCTACTCCAGAGGCACCCGACAGCAGTCATTTCGGTTCATATTCTTTCGGTTTTTGATACCTATTTAAATAGTATAAAGCCCAACTCACTTGAACTTATGTTCTTAGCCCCGGAACCTCCAATCCGTTTTGACAGACCTATAAACCAGTGACCTGGCCGCCCAAGCACCACAGCGTCCTGTATGCTGAGGCTTCCAAGTCCCCACAAATCTGATAGGCCCGTCGGATACAGAGACCCTGATGCTCGCTCTGTCCCCCCGCGTCAAGGTGCTAAGCTTGATGAGAGTTTGCAGAGTCTCAATTTTTTACCCATAGGTGCTGGTGAGTGTACATCTCATGCAGCTGATATGGCTGGTAGGGTGCTAACCCACCAAATGGTTGCTGTCAGGAAATCCCTTCCGAATGAAATAGATTACAAATTCACTTTACTTTACTCTGGGTTTAGAGCAAGGACGGACATCTTTATATATTATACTTAGAATATATACAAAACTTTTGTAGTATTCTATGTCATGTTTCTTCCTAAATGACAATAACACTTTATATTATTCCTCTTGACAGATGAGCTGTATGTCAAGTGCAGTTTGCACTTGCTTGAGTCACTTGTGTCAGGGCCCCAGAGGGTAAGGATACTATTGATTCTCCTTCCGGGCTTTGAATTCCTCCCTTGTTGTCCTCACCTCTGCTTGCTGTTCTGGGGTTAGTGCGGCCCACTCGTCTGCAGGTAGGTATTGGTACTTCTTTTTCCCTGTTCTGTCCTTGGTTGTTTTCGGGGGGAACTCCTGGGAGGCCCCCCTTTTGTCAGATAGCATTTTAACTTGGTCATACAGCATACATTCGATACGTAGCTGGTCTTGTGACCATGCTGCGCATCGGGCTGCCAGTGGGTTACCCCCTGGGACTCCTCTGAGTAGCTTTTCAAGCAGTGAGCATGATCCTTGCATAGGTGTTCCATTCATGACTGATTCTGCTGCATCATTGAGAGACATGCTCCCGCCTCGCACCTGTGCGATTAGTTTCTCCACCATCTTATACCCTGGATCTTGACCGGGGGTCCTTACTTCTCTTTCCATCAGTTGGTCCATTGAGGCCCTTTCGGGGATCTCTAGTCCTTTGAGATGTCTCAACATGCGAGCTAGCGTCTCGTGTGCTTGTATCTCCTGAGCGAGCATCTGCTGCGCCAGCTTCTCATGAGCTAGCATCTGCTGCGCCAGTTTCTTCTGAGCTACCCGTGCCAGCTTCTCCTGAGCTAGCATCTGCCGCGCCAGCCTCTCCTGAGCTACCCGTGCCAGCTTCTCCTGGGCTAGCATCTCCTGGGCTGGCTTCTCTTGTGCTAGCTCCTCCTGAGCTAGCTTCTGGCGTGCCAGCTCCTCCTGAGCTAGCATCTCTCGTGCTAGCTCCTCCTGAGCTAGCTTCTGGCGTGCCAGCTCCTCCTGAGCTAGCATCTCTCGTGCTAGCTCCTCCTGAGCTAGCTTCTCTCGTGCTAGCTCCTCTTGAGCTAGCTTCTCTCGTGCTAGCTCCTCCTGAGCTAGCTTCTCTCGTGCTAGCTCCTCCTGAGCTAGCTTCTCTCGTGCTAGCTCCTCTTGAGCTAGCTTCTCTCGTGCTAGCTCCTCTTGAGCTAGCTTCTCTCGTGCTAGCTCCTCTTGAGCTAGCTTCTCTCGTGCTAGCTCCTCCTGAGCTAGCTTCTCTCGTGCTAGCTCCTCCTGAGCTAGCTTCTCTCGTGCTGGCTCCTCTTGAGCTAGCTTCTCTCGTGCTAGCTCCTCCTGAGCTAGCTTCTCTCGTGCTAGCTCCTCTTGAGCTAGCTTCTCTCGTGCTAGCTCCTCTTGAGCTAGCTTCTCTCGTGCTAGCTCCTCCTGAGCTAGCTTCTCTCGTGCTAGCTCCTCTTGAGCTAGCTTCTCTCGTGCTAGCTCCTCCTGAGCTAGCTTCTCTCGTGCTAGCTCCTCCTGAGCTAGCTTCTGGGTGTTAGCACTGGCTTGTTAGCCGATGTAGTGCTAGTTAGCTTCCGTCTGGCTACGGCCAGCTCCTGGGTCTTCCGTCTAGCCAGCTCATGGGTCGCACCGTCTGGCTAGCTCATGGGTCTTCCGTCTGGCTAGGGCCAGCTCATGGGTGTTAGCACTGGCTTGTTAGCCGATGTAGTGCTAGTTAGCTTCGCCTTTCTGTGAACGGTCGTTTTGACTTCGCTTCACATCCAGTCTCCCATACTCACATACGGTATCTTTGGGCTAGGTAGCCATCCAGCTCGCCTTTCTGTGAACGGTCGTTTTGACTGCGCTTCACATCCAGTCTCCCATACTCACATACGGTATCTTTGGGCTAGGTAGCCATCCAGCTCGCCTTTCTGTGAACGGTCGTTTTGACTGCGCTTCACATCCAGTCTCCCATGCTCACATACGGTATCTTTGGGTTAGGTAGCCATCCAGCTCGCCTTTCTGTGAACGGTCGTTTGACTGCGCTTCTGTCTCTCTAAACTGCCAGACATTTTAGAGAGAGGGTTTTCTTTACCCCTTTTTTTTTTTTTTTCCTTTAATCCAATTTTGCGGGCTCAACCGCTCCACCAGCAATGCCCCCACTATGCAGATGCCTTTAATTTGCCACTGTTCTCCATCGAGGGCCCTACAGATCAATATCCTTTGACTGGTGTATTCTAAAACTCGGTTCTCCGTTTTTTTTTTTTTTTTTTTTTAATATTTCTAGTTTATTTTATTTTGGCTGTTATCTTACCGATCTCAGCCCTAACCCAGGGACGCCATGTTGAAAGCTACAGGTCGCCTCTATACATCTCAATCACCTACTCGAGATATAAACCTGCGGCCGCTCGATATCCCCCGGCGAGGTGCTAAACTCGCCAAGTTCTCGAGTCAATTTACTATTTCTGTCTAGATTACTTCAAGTCACTGGTCTTGTGATATCCAGTTGATATGAAATGTAATCATGAAGAGTTGTTAATCTCTTCTTGTTTGAAATAAACCGAATATTTTGTTTAGGAGAACTATTATATCATGTAATAAAAATAATATTATTATTATCATCATCATCATTTTACGAAAGGGCTTGTAATACTGCTCATTTGAAAGCTTGGTTGTATTACTACTTTTTTAATAAGTATTACCACTGTACTAACACGTAATCATTGTTTGCACTCCCCGGCCTTCTTTGTCCTCCTCCTCCTCCTCCTCCTCCTACGGAACCGACCGTCTGACCCTGCAGTGATTCAGACGGTCGAGGTCCCACACAAGACAGAGTCAGTCTGGACACAGAGACACCGGAACCCGCAAACAACACTCATCTACATGCTTAGTATTTTCTTATCAGTACATAGCATATACATATATAAATATATATATTTTAGCTGAAAAGCATTAACCAGTCAATTGATTCAATCTGTATTTCAGGACATAGTCACCTCAGAGGAAATCAAGGCGCGGCTGGCATTTGCTGGCACTGCCGGCAGGGATCAGTCCAAGAACTCAATGGATTATAAAAAGTCATCTTTATTTCAATGAAGTTACAGAAAAAGACTAAATAAAAAATATCCATTACAGTTTAAAAGATTATATAAAAACAAAACATGTCATCTGCAGCTTGTCTTCCAAGTCACACACTGGTAAAAACTTCAAAATCTCTCAAAGAAGTCTGTAGGCACCATTCTTCTTCTCTCTCCTTCTCCGTGTAAAAAATTCCCCTGTGCTCTCGCCAGTTGGCCCTTATAAAGGGCCCCAGGGTCTCTTCTGCTTATTGGTCCAAATACAGCGCTGTCACCGTGATGTCATTTCACCAGCCAGTCAATGCACAATACGTAGGGTTCTAGCTCTCCTCCCATTTTAGTCATTACCTCTACTGGGAAAACCCCATTTACCTCAGAACATGAATGCCTCTTTGTTGGAGAAGTAACAGATTACCTTGTGTTGGAAAATACCCATCCGTTACTTAGCAGAGACCAGAGGCCCCAAGGTTGTCTGTCACATTCCTCAGTGGCCAAACAGTATTGAAGCGAAAGCAACTCACATCTCCAGCATGAGTACATAGTACATAGCCCAACACATACTACAGATATATACAGATACACATACATGTATAATACAGTACATATATATATAGCATACAGTGTACACACATATATGCACATACTTGTACCTATCCTTGTCTACTCCACGCAGGGTGTGACAACCTGCTGTGGAAAGCACCCTGCTCAGAGATGGCATTCCGAAGGGGCCCCCCTTCGTTCTCACTCGCCCCAACTCAAGGGGATGCAGACGAGGGAGACTGCTGGCTATATAGTACATAGCCCAACACATACTACAGATATATACAGATACACATACATGTATAATACAGCACATATATATATAGTATACAGCGTACACATATATATGCACATACTGGTTTTATTCTATGCAGACAGGACAGGGTTAAACTGTGCCGACTTGCTCTCAGCTCAGGCCTAGATACTTGTTCAAAGCGTATATGCATATATATACGTATACACATATATATGTATATATATATATATATGAATACATATCACTTCTAGACACCTACAGTAACATATGCCTAGATTTAAAACAGATATATACAATAAACCTATTAAATCATACAAGGGACAGAGAGAACAGGATGTCATTTATACAAAGTGTCACTTAGTTGGCTGTGACACTTTACACTGAGACACTGTAGCTGAGACACTGTAGCTGAGACACTGTAGCTGAGACACTGTAGCTGAGACTCACTGTAGCTGAGACACTGTAGCTGAGACAAAAGCTGAGACACTGTAGCTGAGACTCGCTGTAGCTGAGACACTGTAGCTGAGACACTGTAGCTGAGACACTGTAGCTGAGACACTGTAGCTGAGACACTGTAGCTGAGACACTTTAGCTGAGACACTGTAGCTGAGACTCACTGTAGCTGAGACACTGTAGCTGAGACACACTGTAGCTGAGACACACTGTAGCTGAGACACACTGTAGCTGAGACACACTGTAGCTGAGACTCACTGTAGCTGAGACACTGTAGCTGAGACACTGTAGCTGAGACTCACTGTAGCTGAGACACTGTAGCTGAGACTCACTGTAGCTGAGACACTGTAGCTGAGACACTGTAGCGGAGACACACTGTAGCTGAGACACTGTAGCTGAGACACTGTAGCTGAGACACTGTAGCTGAGACTCACTGTAGCTGAGACACTGTAGCTGAGACAAAAGCTGAGACACTGTAGCTGAGACTCGCTGTAGCTGAGACACTGTAGCTGAGACACTGTAGCTGAGACACTGTAGCTGAGACACTGTAGCTGAGACACTGTAGCTGAGACACTTTAGCTGAGACACTGTAGCTGAGACTCACTGTAGCTGAGACACTGTAGCTGAGACACACTGTAGCTGAGACACACTGTAGCTGAGACACACTGTAGCTGAGACACACTGTAGCTGAGACACACTGTAGCTGAGACTCACTGTAGCTGAGACACTGTAGCTGAGACACTGTAGCTGAGACTCACTGTAGCTGAGACACTGTAGCTGAGACTCACTGTAGCTGAGACACTGTAGCTGAGACACTGTAGCGGAGACACACTGTAGCTGAGACACTGTAGCTGAGACACTGTAGCTGAGACACTGTAGCTGAGACTCACTGTAGCTGAGACTCACTGTAGCTGAGACACACTGTAGCTGAGACTCTGTAGCTGAGACTCACTGTAGCTGAGACACTGTAGCTGAGACACTGTAGCTGAGACACACTGTAGCTGAGACACACTGTAGCTGAGACTCTGTAGCTGAGACTCACTGTAGCTGAGACTCACTGTAGCTGAGATACACTGTAGCTGACACACTGTAGCTGAGACACTGTAGCTGAGACTCACTGTAGCTGAGACACACTGTAGCTGAGACTCTGTAGCTGAGACACACTGTAGCTGAGACTCACTGTAGCTGAGACACTGTAGCTGAGACTCACTGTAGCTGAGACACTGTAGCTGAGACACTGTAGCTGAGACACTGTAGCTGAGACACTGTAGCTGAGACACTGTAGCTAAGACACTGTAGCTGAGACACACTGTAGCTGAGACTCACTGTAGCTGAGACACTGTAGCTGAGACACTGTAGCTGAGACACACTGTAGCTGAGTCACTGTAGCTGAGACACTGTAGCTGAGTCACTGTAGCTGAGACACTGTAGCTGAGTCACTGTAGCTGAGACACTGTAGCTGAGACACTGTAGCTGAGACACTGTAGCTGAGACACTGTAGCTGAGACACTGTAGCTGAGACACACTGTAGCCGAGACACTGTAGCCGAGACACTGTAGCTGAGACACTGTAGCTGAGACACTGTAGCTGAGACACTGTAGCTGAGACACTGTAGCTGACACACTGTAGCTGAGACACTGTAGCTGAGACACTGTAGCTGAGACACTGTAGCTGAGACTCACTGTAGCTGAGACACTGTAGCTGAGACACTGTAGCCGAGACACACTGTAGCTGAGACACACTGTAGCTGAGACTCACTGTAGCTGAGATACACTGTAGCTGAGACACACTGTAGCTGAGACACTGTAGCTGAGACACTGTAGCTGAGACACTGTAGCTGAGACACTGTAGCTGAGACACACTGTAGCTGAGACTCACTGTAGCTGAGACACTGTAGCTGAGACTCACTGTAGCTGAGACACTGTAGCTGAGACACTGTAGCTGAGACACTGTAGCCGAGACACACTGTAGCTGAGACACACTGTAGCTGAGACACTGTAGCCGAGACACACTGTAGCTGAGACACTGTAGCTGAGACACACTGTAGCTGAGATACACTGTAGCAGAGACACTGTAGCTGAGACACTGTAGCTGAGAGGGGGGAGAGAGACACTGTAGCCGAGACACACTGTAGCTGAGATACACTGTAGCTGAGACACTGTAGCTGAGACACTGTAGCCGAGACACACTGTAGCTGAGATACACTGTAGCAGAGACACTGTAGCTGAGACACACTGTAACTGAGACACACTGTAGCTGAGATACACTGTAGCAGAGACACTGTAGCTGAGACACTGTAGCTGAGACACTGTAGCTGAGACTCACTGTAGCTGAGACTCACTGTAGCTGAGACACTGTAGCTGAGACACTGTAGCTGAGACACTGTAGCTGAGACACTGTAGCCGAGACACACTGTAGCTGAGACACTGTAGCTGAGACACTGTAGCTGAGACACTGTAGCCGAGACACACTGTAGCTGAGACACTGTAGCTGAGACACTGTAGCTGAGAGGGGGGAGAGAGAGTTTTTAATTGAACATGCATGGTTAAAGCTATTCATCCACACCAAACCAAAAAGCATGTACCAAACAACTCGGTATCAGTGTACCATTACATCCCTAATATATCATTGTAAATTAAATGTCCATACAGTATTGTAGCGTTCTGTCATACCATCATTGAAGAATGAGGAGAGTTTTATGTTTCTTTTGTGTCGTTTAATTCCAGACTCAACCGTTACATACAGGTAAAAATACTTCGCCTGTGATGTACACACAGCCACTTCTCTCGTGTAACCAACGACAACAACCTAACTTCCGGTGCCCCTCCTATATCTCCCAGGGGGAAACAACACCCCCAGCTAACAGAGTGACACACAAAACCCCAGAACATTACAGTATGTTACACCCCCTGTGGTCACTCAGTGGAAGGGCGCAACATAAGGCAACAGACATGAGTGAGGGTGCAGCGAAAAAAGGCAAAAACAAAAGTGTGAATACACAGAAATAGAACTACAGTAGGCTGAATAACAAGAAGGATACACAAATATATGAATGTTGGCTTCAAACAATAATGGGTAAATGGATAACAAAAAGATAGAAGCTTCACCTAACTAAAACAGCCAACACAGTCACGACGGGAAAAACCAGAGCTCTGCCACAGCTCTCCTCACACAACATACCCAAAAGGAAGAGAAAGAACTAGGGCTGGGACATTATCGCATTCATTTCGATTAATTAACTACAAAAATAATTAAAAGTAAAAAAAAATGTATGCATTTAATCGCATGATGGTTTTTCTTTATTGTGTAAGAATGTTACCTTTCAAAGGAGACCAGACTTTTAGTCTGGTTTGTTCATAAAAAAATAAAAATAAGAGAAATTGAGATAAATCAAGAGTTTAAATTTTTTTCAATGGTCAACTGTTCTGGAATGTACTTAAAAGTACTGCGTTTTACTTTTACCTCGAAAGTGCTTGAGTTTACAAAAGGTCCTTTGCGCTATATATATGATTCCTAAAATTGCTGCACTTTGTTAAAAATTGCATTGATCTGTTGGTCTATGTAGTAGCTAATATAGGATTGTGCTGCTTAAACGTATGTATAATGTATATTCATTGATTCACTCGTATGCCAAAATTAATTTGAATTGAAAAATGTTGCTTTTCGCATCAAATATTGATATGCGATTAAAATGTGATTAATTTCGATTAATTAACTATAAAGTCTCGAATTAATTCGATTACAATTTTGTATCGAGTCCCACCACTAGAAAGAACTGAACACAAAGGGGGCTATAGATAAGGTGTGGGAATGCTTGATTGCTGATATGGAACAGGTGATGGATGATGACTGAAACCAGGGGTACATCTGAGAAAAAGGAGAAGTAGAAACAGAAGAGGGAGACAAAGACAACAACACAAAACAGAACCAAACAAGATATGCCTACATACATACAGCATACATAAACCCCATACGTAACACCATACTTTGGCAGGATTACTGAAGAATAGAATAGAATAGAATAGAATAGAAATACTTTATTAATCCAGAGGGAAATTCAGCACCACATATCGCTCACAATAAACATTTAGGTAGTCAAACATTTATAATAAGAATACACAGTCAAAGATATACATTCTAAAATATGTATATACATTCTAAAATATACAGTCCAAAAATGTACAGTAAAATGTACAATGTACAGGAAGATATACAAGGATATATACTTTACTTTACGTTACTCTGTGCTCAGTGAGGCAGTGAGGCACAGTGAGGCGTTATACAGTCTGTTGGCCTGTGTCGTTCAGTGTTTGCATGAATTGAAAACCTTTATTTATCCCCGAGGGGAGATTCAGGTGTCCTTTAAGTTTACAGCATAACAGCATAACAGCAATTAAAAACAGCACTTTAAAAAACAGCACTTTAAAAAACAGTTAATACATACACTTATTAGTATGTGTTAAAAACAAGATGGACAAGTACACAGGGATAAAATAGCTAAAAAAGGACTAAAAATTTAGCTAAAAGTGGTGAAAAAGAAAAAGAAACAAGTCCAATCTTAAATAGTTAAATTAATTTGTTACAGTCCACAACCCAGCTCCTCCAGTCCACGGCAGTTGGCCCATCCTGGCCCTGCCTGGTTGTGGAGCCTGATTGCCACCGGCACAAAGGACTGCCCAAAGCGCTTTGTGGTATGTCGGGGGGGGATGAGTCTGTGGCTAAACGTGGACCACATTGCGGTCAGCTCATCATAGAGGGGGTGGCAGGGGTTCTCAAGGATAGCATACAGCTTCCTCCTCGTCCTCCCCTCTGCCACCACCTCCAGACTGTCCAGGTTGGCTCCCACCACAGAGCTTGCTTTTTTGACCAGTTTGTTTATTTTGTCTGTGTTGGTGTTGCCCCCCCAGCATACCACAGCGAAGAAGAGGGAACCCTTCCTGCTGTCTTGTTGTACAAAACGTGTAAGTCGCTTTGGATAAAAGCGTCAGCTAAATGACTAAATGTAAATGTAATGTAAATTAAACATGTTGAGACCAATGAGAAACAAAGACAATTGACAAGTCCATTGATATCCTTGATATTCTCTATTTTGTATTGATATTATGTGGGTCGGTCGGATTCTGCTGAAGGCACAAACGAAGCCTTTCCAAACAAAACTTGCTTTATCGACAAAAATAACTCCACAGTCACCCTTTCCCCTCGTCATCAAATTCCATGCCGGGGGGGCAAACAAATTAACAGGAAGCAACAGGGATTATATGAACTGTGGTCTTATCATGAGGATTCGGCTACTTACTTTCTCATTTGTTTACTGTAATTATACCAAGGTATCACAAACAATATAATAATGATATATTATGTTGAAAAAAAAGCTAAATACAATGTGAACTATTAGACTGAATAGAATGCCTGATAACAACCAGAGTGGCGTTTTTAATCTAAACAAAGCACCATCTGAATAAAGTACCACCAAAACACAGCACCACCTGAACATCAGCACCATATAAACACAGCATTAGATTGGACAGAAAATCCAAGTCAAAATAGGCATGAGACCAAGTCAAGTCCAAGAAAACAAATGAATGTACATGCAACCGGTCTCTACACTACAGCCCTTGCATCAGGGGTGTACTTGAGTAATTGTACTTTGTTACAATACGTTTTTTTTTTTTTTTTTTTTAACTTTCTTTTATTTTGTGTCATAATGAACATCACATCGCATTGATCATACAGTATATATTTGATTCATATAGTCAATGACATTTGTTACTCAGGCTCTTCCATCTTATTCAATTTTTTTTCAAAGTATTCAGCATAATCAAAATAAGCAGTATAATCCGAGTACGCCTCATAAACAACCCAGGGGGGGGGGGGGATTATTAAATTTTTTTAAGGACATACAGTAGGATAAGAAACAAAAATAAATAGAAAAATAAATGTAACAAAAGGAAAAAAAATATTATTTAACAAAACAAAAAATAAAAAAGAGGGAGGGAGGAGGGTCAGGAGGGTCAGACTCATGCTAGTGTGTATCCAGGTACAAGGTTACAAGTGACCATCTCTGCATAAACATATCTTTTTTCAGTTGCAATTGTGCAGTCTTTTCTTCCATTGTATACATCTGTCTCAATCTCTTGGTCCATTGTTTGATTGTCGGTGGTTGATTTTGTAACCATGCCATAGTTATAATTTTCCTTGCTATTAAAGGATAACTCCACTTTTTTTTTAAATTAGCTTATTTAACATCTTCCCTGCATGACCTTGGTGGGCTCTAGGTCAACTCCTGAAAAGGGGGTCAATGTCAGACTTTGCAATCAAAAGTTAGGGGGCTAATAACCCTTGCCATAATTTCAGTGCGCCCCTAACTTTTGATTGCAAGGTCTGACATTGACCCCCTTTTCAGGAGTTGACCTAGAGCCCACCAAGGTCATGCATATCAAGTTTGGTCAATGTCAGACCTTGCAATACACTGTAAGGCACTGTAAGGCTACTGTCCTCGCCCACTTCCAGTGATGAAGCTAAGCTATGCTAACGGAGCGTCTATTCCCAAAGCTAAAATGCACGCACAGAGACAAAAAAGGTATGCATCTTCTTGTCTAACTCCAGGGAAGATGTTAAATAAGCTAATTTAAAAAAAAAGTGGAGTTATCCTTTAACAGTATCACTCTCAAGATGTATAACATAGGCTTGGGCGGTATCACTTTTTTCATACCGTTATACTGTGATTATATAATACCCCGGTGTACGGTATTGAACGGTATGACTTTCATTTTCATCAGCGGGGGGGGGGGGGGGGGGGGGGGTGCGGCAACCCGTGTTACCAAGTAAACAAATCGCGGAGATGGCCAGTTAGCCCGCAGCATCCGAGTGCTACTATCATTAGCTCTCAGAATGGAGCCACTAGCCAGAAGCCCGCAGCATCCTAGTAATACTAACGTTAACTCTCAGAATGGTAGCCAGGAGCCCCGCAGCACCCTAGTACTAGTAACGTTAGTATTGTGTATTCAAAAACACACCGGACTGCGACGTAACGTTTTACCGTTTATTTGCTTGTTCCACCAATCCACAACAACACACACTCTCGTTACCACAACGTTTTACGGTATTTTCACAGCACTGTCGCAACATTACCGTAAAGCGTGACCACTGTTGTGATACACATACACAACAGTTAGCTCTCAGAACAGCCAGTTAGCCCACAGCACCAGGCAGCAACGGTAAGCGTGTCTCATTTAATTTCCAGTGAAGCGGGGTTTCCCCTCCTCCTCCTGTGTATAGACAACCAGCTCTGCGGCTCGCTGCCTCGCTCCACTAGTGACTCGAGGACTGGTCTCGCCCTCTGCTGGCGCATGTGTGTAGTGCACTACAACCAACCACTGTTAAAACTCCGTTTCACTGTAATATAAACTGAAATGGATCTGTGATTTTGACGGTATTGATTTTCAATACCGTCGGTATCTCTAAATACCCCGGTATACCTTAATACCGTCATACCGCCCATGCCTAGTATGACGTTATACCGCCCATGCCTGGTATAACGTTGAGGCTAATCTCTCCTGTGACAAAATGGCATCCAATGTAATAAAAAAAGTCAACCAACGAACTCGATTCTTGTACCGGATCTCCTCTCTGGTAAACAAGAATATCCTGAAGACTCTGGCAGGAGCACTCATTCAGGGGTACTACGACTATGCTTGCACCTCATGGTACCAAAGCACCTCAAAGGCTCTAAAAACAAAATTACAAACATCTCAAAACAAACTGGTCAGACTACTGCTTGACCTTACTCCTAGAACCCACCTCACCCCTGCCCACTTTGACAACCTAGGATGGCTTAGAGTAGACGACAGAGTACAGCAACTTGCAATGGGCCTGGTCTACAAGATACACTACACGACCAAGGTACCCATGTACATGTCAAAATACTTCCCAAAGGTCAGTGAATACCACGATCACAACACCAGAGGGAGCTCCACAAATCATGTTAAACCCAGATTCGGCTCAAATAAGGGACTAAACACGTTTCGCAATTATGCCACATCAATGTGGAACGCCCTACCCAAAGCTGTAAAGGAATGTGGATCACTACCCACTTTCAAAACCTCTCTCAAGGGACACCTACGGGAGACTGCAATTCAACACTGGCCCCTGTAAATATCCTAACCCAACCCCCTCCAATGTACAGTCATTTACCTAGTATGGTTTTGTCAATAGTCCAATGTACAATTTTGTTTGTTTGTACAGTGTCTCCCCCCCCCCCCCCCCCCCCTCAATGTACAGTTTTACTTGTTTATACAGTGTGCCCCCCCCCCCCCCCCCCCCAACCACCTCCAATGTAAATTACCCAGTATGGTTGTCAATATCCCAATGTACCCAACCCCCCCCACCCAACCTCCTCCAATGTACAGTTTCTACATCAAATGTATATACTCCCTTGTCTTGACTCCTTCTGTATCACAAACAGTACTGTATTTGCAAATCTGGTATGTCATAAATGTATAGATGTAGCAGTACTGACTATCTGTATGTCATGTATGTCATATATGTCCTGATGAATTGAAAATGGGGGACCCTGATGTAAACAAGACGAAAGTCTTTCTCTGGTCTCCATCCCCTTAACAATTGTGTGTATTGAGCTGTACTGTATTGTACCCATTCTGCAATCTGTTAATAAAGTTTTCAATCAATCAATCAATCAATTTCAATCACGTATCTCCATAGTATGTGCCTTTCGGTATACATCCCAAGATATAGTACGATGGATTCAGAGGTAAGTCAAGATCTAGAATGGTTTTAATCTCATTTTTGATATTCACCCAAAATGTCTGCACCCTTGGACAGTCCCAGAATATATGTGTATGATCTCCGATCATTCCACATCCTCTCCAACATAGTGGTGGGGACCCACCAGCAAATCCGGAGAGAACTTGAGGAGTCCTAAAGTACTTGACCTTGACCTTCCAGTCAAACTCCTTCCACATTTGTGATTTTATGATTGCTTGAATGGCTGTCCTCCCATTCTTCATTTTCTATGATCACATTAGCTTCCAACTCACATTTTTCTTTAATATAGGCGGTGTCTCCTGGATCATCTAGTTGTAACATGTTGTAAATATTGGATATCTGCTTTCTTTCCATCAAGGTTTTTTTCTATTGTGTTAATAAAGTACCGCTCCACGTTTGTTGGTGGTCTCTTAATTGCTTCCCACTCACTGTGAGTCATTACATAGTGTCTTATTTGAAAGTATCTAAACATGTCTTTCGAAGGTAGATCAAAACATTGCTGTAGCTGTGCAAACGATTTAAAACAGTCTCCTTCCATTAATTGATTGATAGTAACCAGGCCCAAATCCGCCCACTTTTTAAAACCCCCATCCTCCATAGCTGGCCGGAACTCTGTATTGTCTGCTATTGGCATGGCCCTAGATATTGATCGTGGACCTCGCCCCTTTTTCCTTACACTTTCCCACACCTTTAATGTATTTGTAATCCATTTGTTGCCAATCTTAATTTTTTTCCAGTATGCTTTCCCCAGGAATATTATGGATCTGAGAGGAGTCTTTGGAATTGAGTTTTGCTCAATCTGTACCCATCCGGAATCTAGGTCATTTTGTATCCAATGCACAAGTATGCGTAATTGAGCTGCCCAGTAGTAGTTTCTTACAGTAGGTTTGGCAGACCAAGACCATCCTTGTTATTTGGCAAACATAGTGTTTTGAGCCTTACTCTAGGTCTTTTCCTCTGCCAGATAAATTTGGATAGGAGTTTATCCAACCTTTTAAAGGTAGTGGCAGGTATTGGTATAGGTAGAGACTGGAAGAGGAAAATAAGTCTAGGTAACACATTCATTCGAATTGATTCTATTCTTCCCACTAGGGAGAGAGGTAAACTGTCCCATCTGGCCATGTCTGATTTGATTTGTACAATCAACTTTTCGTAGTTTGCTTGATATAACTGATTGCTGCTGGGAGTCAGAATGATTCCTAAATACCTGAATCCGTCTCTAGCCCAATGGAAGGGTGCTATACTATTCAGATGTGTTGGCCATGTTCCCACTATCATCATGGCTTCTGATTTGGTCTCATTTATCTTATAACCCGACAGTTCGCCGTAAAGTTTGGAATTGATTCTAAGGGGTTTTTGATATAAAGTAAAATGTCATCAGCAAATAACGAGATCTTGTGTGTAATGCCTTTTTGGTCATCTATTCCCTGTATCTGAGGGTTTGATCTAATCATCTCCGCTAGTGGCTCTATGCCAATCGCAAATAGTAACAAAACGTCTCCTTGGCGTGTCCCTCTCTGTATCTCAAAGAAGTGAGAGCAGTGACCATTCACCATTACTCTAGATTTAGGATTTTTATATAAACATTTTATCCAATCTATAAATGTGTTATTGAATCCCATACCTTTCAATGTTAGTTCAAGGTACAGCCAATCAACTCTATCAAATGCCTTCTCGGCATCTAAGCCGAGAAGCATTGATGGTTATTTTCGAGATCCAGCCACTGTTTGCAGATTTAAAGTTCTTCTGATGTTGTTAGTACCCTGTCGACCAGTGATAAAGCCAGTCTGGTCTGGGTGGATCAGTTTTATTATATGTTTCTGTATTCTTTTTTTAAATATAGATGTCAATATCTTGAAATCGTTGCAAAGGAGACTTATGGGCCTATAGGAACTACATCTTGTGGGGTCTTTACCTTCTTTATGTATTACCGAGACAATAGCTTCTGACCAGCTTCCCGGTGGGTCTCTCTCAGATAGGGCGTAGTTATAAACTACACTTAATACTGGTGTTAACTGTTCAGTGAAATGTTTATAAAATTAATTTGAAAACCCATCTGTACCTGGTGATTTATTGTTCTTAAGCATCTGAATAGTTTCTCCTATCTCCTTCTCCATAATAGGGGAAGTCAGCTCATCAGCCTCATCTGGGGATAGTTTAGAAAGTTTAAGGTTATCTATGAAGTTGTTGATTTTTTCTTTCTTGTTTTCCAATTGCTGTGCTTTGTAGATGTCGGTATAGTAATCTGCAAATGCATTAGCAATTTATTTTGTTTGCATTACTTCCAAGTGTGTGCTGGGGTGTTTAATCTTTGGAACTATCCGACTTGACTGTATTTTGTGGATCTGAAATGACAGTAGCTTGCTTGCCCTATTTCCCATTCCCAGTAATTCCTACCAGCAAATCTAAGGGCTCCTTCCGCTTTGTATGTCAACAGGTCATCTAGTTTTTGTCTGCAAGTTAGTAGAGCTTTTAAGTCTTCCTCATCTCTGTTCAGTTTATGTTTCCTTTCTAGTATTTTTACCTCATTTTCTAGGTTCTGCTGTTTTTCATTTCGCTGTTTCTTTAGTGCACTTGAAATTGAGATAATTTTACCTCTCATTACAGCCTTTGCCGCGTCCCATAAAATTGATGGTGAGACATCCCCCTTATTGTTGAGATCAAAATAACTCTTCAGTTCTTCACTTATCCTCTCCCGTGTGTGAGAGTCAGACAGCATGGATACATTGAGCCTCCAATATTTAAAGATCTTTTTGGTACTGAGGTTAAGTTGAAGAGTTAGAGGTCCATGATCTGAGATTGTCGCTGGTTCAATGATACATGATTCAACCTTGTCAATATCTTGCTTGGAAATATAGAAGTAATCTATCCGAGAGTAGCTACCATGGACCCCAGACCTAAAGGTAAAGTCTTTCTGCCTAGGATGGTGGAAACGCCATGCATCTATAAGTCCAAATTCTTTTATCATTGCATTCAGTGATCTAGATTTTTTTTAAATGGGTCCACAATCTACAGGAAGTTTGTCTACTTTTGGATTTAGAACACAGTTGAAATCACCGGCCATAAGGATAATTCCAGCCAAAAGTGAGGCTATACCTTTAAAGAAATTGGGGCAGTCTTCATTTGGTGCATATATATTTAAAAAGGTTATGATTGATCCTCCTATTGACCCCTGGACCATAACATATCTGCCCTGGTCATCTGCAATTTCCTTTTCTTTGGTGAAGTATACTGATTTGTTAAATAGAATAGCCACTCCTCTCTTTTTCCCTGTTTGACAGGACGCACTATACACCTGGCCCACCCATTCTCTCTTTAATTTCTGGTGTTCGTTTATTGATAAGTGAGTTTCTTGAATGAAAGCTATCGAGCACTGCATTTTCTTTAGTTGTCCAAAAAGTTTTTTCCTCTTTATTGGGTTGTTAAGACCATTTATATTGTAACTAATACATTTAAGGCTTGTCATAATGTCATTGTAATTCGTATGTACAACATAGATCTATCTTCCATAGTATATGAGCTTGAGGCATTTGTCAAAGAATATACAACATAAAAAACTAAACAAACAGGTCCCCTATTCACTTGTAAGGGAAAACCTAGGGCTTCCAATTTTCCAGTAAGCTGTCTTACATAAATCACAATTGAAATCTCCTCCCGATGTTCTAGAGAGGTGTAGCTGTCTCTCTCAGGGAGCATATTGCACTAAGTGCAGAGAAGCTAACCACAAACGTATAGGGTTAACCTTTGCCTGATAACACAGGCTAAGTGTGATCCGTCTATGGCTCAGTCTCTGGCCTCAGAACCTATAAACTCTCTTTGTAGTTTCTCTCTGTCGTCGATTTGGACATGAATTCCCAGTTCTTTCAGTGTGGGAATTGCATCCACCAGGGAGTCAAACACCTTCGTTCCCGATTCTGTTGTCATCCTGAGTCGTGCCGGTATGGGCAATTAGCGCGTATCCCTCTTTCCTTCAGCTGTTTCATGACGTGACGCACCTCAAGTTTCTTTAATAGTTGTCATACAGAAGTACAGAATACTTTCATACAAAATGCTTCTTACTGTTACGCTCCAGAGACTGTGCTAGACAAGATAGTATCAAATAACATAGTATAGCATGTAAATTAGAAGTAGAAAATGAGGTCACAGTGTTCAGTATAGACATATGTACAATGTTCGATGCAGAATAGACGTAACTGAGTTACCATATAATATACAATACTATGCAGTGTACTAATGTACAATATTATATAGTGCAAAGCAGAAATGCAGAAATGGGATGAGGTACAATTTAGGTACAATTTACAGTAAGGTGTACGAGTTGTAGTGCAATCCTTCATCAATAAATATAAAGTGTGGGGAGTGGGTGCTACACTGTGTTTGTTTAAAGTGAGTGTGTGCTATAAAGTGTGGGGAGTGGGTGCTACAGTGTTTTTGTTTAAAGTGAGTGTGTGCGTGTGGATGTGTGTGCTATGTGCGTTTGATGGTTGTTGTTGTGTAGTGTTCATTGTTCGTTAAGCAGCCTGATGGCCTGGGGATAGAAGCTTCTTCTGAGTCTTTCTGTGCTCGCCTTGAGACTCCGGTATCGCTTGCCTGACCGCAGCAGTTCAAAGAGGCAGTTGTTCGGGTGGCTCGAGTCCTTAATAATTCTCTTAGCCTTCCCCCTGCACCGCTTGTTGTAAATGTTCTGGAGGGTGGGGAGCCCCCCTCCGATTGTGCGTTCGGCTGAACGTGTCACTCTTTGTAGTCTGCTTCGGTCTTGTGCAGTAGTCGGACGGTTCGACGTTACCAGTGTCAGGGTCTCGGCTTCTGTAATGGGAGAGAAAGATGACAGAGTGAAGGATGAGGTTCTCGATTCAGCATTTGGAATGGGTGGGGGTTGGGAGAAGGAGCTGCGGATGTTCTCCACTTTTTCCTCAAAGAAGATCGCAAAGTCTTCGGCAGAGAAAGATGAGGGAGGGGGGGATGGGGGGGGAGTGAGGAGGGAGGACATGGTAGCATGCAGTTTGCGTAGATTCTTGGCAGAGGCCTCGATCCTATGGTGAAAGAAAGAAGCTTTGTAATGGTTTTGGAGAATGTTAACAAGAGGTTGTGATATGTGTCGATGTCAGCAGTGAGGCGTGACTTTCTATCTTGATCTCAGACTCAAGTTCAGGTGTTATTTTCAGGGATGTTGTCAATAGCTGTTTCACAAACTCTTTAGTATTCTTGTCCTCGCTACCTTCTGGGACTTGGTAGATCCGGATATTGTTGCGTCTGAGTCTGTTTTGCAAATCTTCGCATGTTGCCGTCATTTCTGCATCTCTTCTTACAAGGTATTTGAGCGCCCTCTCGTGTCTCATTCCTCTATCGTCCAGTTTAGTGATTTCTGATTCAATGTCCGTAATTCTACCTTCTGTTTTGTCAATCCATTCAGTTACTTGCGACATAGATGTTTCAAGTTTGCTCACTGAAGACTGAGTGGCATTATGTGCCTCTTTAGTCTCTCTCCTTAGATATTTTAATTCTTTTAGAATCACGGATTCCTCTCTCTCTGTTTCCTCATCGGAGTCGGAAGAGCTAGTTTGACAAGTCTGTTCAGGCGTGACATCTTTCTTCCTTCCTTTCTTCAGGCTCATCTAACACTGTGCTGTGTGGTGCGGGGCTACATAAGTAGCTAATGGGGATGATTAGAGCACATTAGACGTAGGGCTGTCAGCACGTTGGGAGGCTAGCCATCTTTAGCAGGTGGCCATGGTCGGGGATGAGGCCGAGCGTTTCCTGGATGCACACGCCCATATGGTTTTTCTCTGTGCACAATCTGTTGTGCTCGTCACATTGCTGATAAAGCTGACATGCAAATCTAGTGTCAATGAGCCCCAGAAAGATTGAGATTGAGATTCAAGAAGGAGGGGACGACAGACACAATCTTATTATATTGTATTCCCCCGGGAATCGGCCTTTAACCTCTTCCTGGTGTACCATCTCACACGATGAACACTCTTAATGATGATGTCACAATAGCGACTGGATATTGAGCGCCATACAATTCTGGAATTCTACGAGAGAATTGAACTCTGATTCGATTTTTCAGAGAAAACATTCCATGAAAAACCTGACAAAGCCGTTATTGTGTGTTTGCTGTAAGATGTATGTTTGTCCATGCTACCATAGCACTCTCTCTCTCTCTCTCTCTCTCTCTCTCTCTCTCTCTCTCTCTCTCTCTCTCTCTCTCTCTCTCTCTCTCTCTCTCTCTCTCTGTGTGTCCCTTGAGAGATTAATTGTTAGTATTTAGTGGTGAATGGAACATGTGTCAAATATAACTGTGAATTACACACTGTCTTGCCTGCCCACGGCCCTAATTAAGCAACACAGCGGGATGCTGCCGCGTTCACAGCCAGCCAGGGTGAAACACTGGAAACACACACACACACACACACACAAACACACAGCATGTTAAAACTACAAATGTGCGCCATTTATTTTTGCTTGCATAAGAAGGTGAATGCACTCGGGAATGAGGAAGGATGGGGATCAGGAGGGTACATGGGATTACAGTCATGGGATTACAAAAAATATGGTAACCATAAACACTTACTAGGGAGCAGTGGCGGACTGGCCATCGGGACGTTCGGGACGAATCCCGATGGGCCGGAACCAAAGTGGGCTGGTCCAAAAAAAAAAATTATTTTTTTTAACTTTTTTTTTGGGGTCAGTGTGTGGGCCACTAATGTGGGCCGGTGTGTGGGCCAGTGTGTGAGTCGGTGTGTGGGCCACTAATGTGGGCCAGTGTGTGAGCCGGTGTGTGGGCCAGTGTGTGAGTCGGTGTGTGGGCCACTAATGTGGGCCAGTGTGTGGGCCGGTCTGTGGGCCAGTATGTGGGCCGGTGTGTGGGCCAGTATGTGGGCCAGTGTGTGGGCCAGTGTGTGAGTCGGTGTGTGGGCCACTAATGTGGGCCAGTGTGTGGGCCGGTGTGTGGGCCGTGGACCAGTATGTGGGCCGGTGTGTGGGCCGGTGTGTGGGCCAGTATGTGGGCCAGTGTGTGGGCCGGTGTGTGGGCCAGTATGTGGGCCGGTGTGTGGGCCAGTATGTGGGCCGGTGTGTGGGCCAGTATGTGGGCCAGTGTGTGGGCCAGTGTGTGAGTCGGTGTGTGGGCCACTAATGTGGGCCAGTGTGTGGGCCGGTGTGTGGGCCAGTATGTGGGCCGGTGTGTGGGCCAGTATGTGGGCCGGTGTGTGGGCCAGTATGTGAGCCAGTGTGTGGGCCAGTGTGTGAGTCGGTGTGTGGGCCACTAATGTGGGCCAGTGTGTGGGCCGGTGTGTGGGCCGTGGACCAGTATGTGGGCCGGTGTGTGGGCCGGTGTGTGGGCCAGTATGTGGGCCAGTGTGTGGGCCGGTGTGTGGGCCAGTGTGTGGGCCAGTGTGTGGGCCAGTGTGTGGGCCAGTGTGTGGGCCACTAATGTGGGCCGGTGTGTGGGCCGGTGTAGTGTGTGGGCCGGTGTAGTGTGTGGGCCAGTGTGTGGGCCGTATGTGGGCCAATGTGTGGGCCATTATGTGGGCCTGTGTGTGGGCCAGTGTGTGGGCCAGCAATAAAACAATAAACAAATTGCATAAACTAAATCAGATAAAAATGATCACAGTTCTGGTTTGCCTTAAAGGTGCTATGCATTATAAATGTCATTTTTCAGTCTCTAGCATTGTATTATAGTAATAGGAGTTCGTATCAATGTGTTTTTGGGCCTAAATACTATATTGGCGAATTCCTCAGCTACAGCCCATCCCCTCTTTGCCTCTAGTAAATCAGGTCATGTTGATTTGACAACCTGGTGCACGTCACAGGGCGCTGTTTATAGCGCACGGTGATGTGATTGGCTCTGTGGTTTTAGTAATGCCCGCCTCCATTCTTGCTACCTGCAGGGTGGAAGGCTTGTCCAGAAGATCACTAATCAGCTGAAGCCTGATGCGGTTCCCTCGGTCTTCGACAGACAGACCGGCGTTAGCTCTCGGGACTCGGGAGCGATCGCTAGCTACTTAGCACCAGCCGGGGCCGGCGTTAGCAACCGGGAGCGTCGTTGAGCATTCAGCCTGCTGGCTACCTAGATCCACTTCAACCAGCGTCGCGGAGCATTCAGCCTGCTGGCTACACAGCTTGTCGGTGTGCTGGAGCCTCTGCAAGCTAACGGTAGCTGGCTCCAGGCTATTAGCACATCGACAAGCTGCTGGAGCTCCCGACGCTCGGCTGGTTGAAGTGGATCTAGGTAGCCAGCAGGCTGAATGCTCCGCGACGCTCCCGGTTGCTATCATGTGCAGGTCCTCTTCTCAGACCTGTGTGGCAAAGCACTGCACACGCATCATGCAAGCTACACATCGCTGCATGTTGATCAATGGTGGCCCACTCGGTGCATCACAGTGGGCTACTATTGTGCTAACAACAACCGCGGTGTCCGGCTTGTCGGCCGGCATGAGTGCTCGATTTGGGGTGGTTCTCTCCTCCTTGTGTGCCCCCGTTCTCGCGGGTGTCCTGCCGGGGAGCTTGTGGACGCGACAACAGCGGCGGCCGTAGCGTTAGTTAGCTCATAGCTATTGTGTACCACTAGCGTTACGGCGGGCTCGAGCACCCTACGGCTGCCGCCGTTGTCGCGTCCATGGGCTCCCCGGCAGGGTACCCGTGGGGACGGGGGTGTACAGAGAGGAGAGAACCATTTTGTGTCGGGCGTGCATGCCGGCCAGCGAGCCGGACGTCGGTATATGTTGTTAGCACAATAGCTACCAAGCTAAGCTATGTTAGCTTCTAACGGTGTATACACAATATGTACAACGACACAATGATTTACATTATTACAAATATGGTAACGTGGTTGTGGCTTTTACAAATAGTGGTAACATATATATAGATAGACAGTACTGCTACATCTCTATATTTATGACATACCATATTTGTATGTAACCTGAAACCTAATCTCTGACGGGGAGATGGGCGGAGCTATTTGGTGGGTGGCTGTCACTCAAAGCATTCTGCTAGTATGGTTGGAGCCAAGCCAATAATAGCCTGCTTTCATGAGGCTGAAAAATGCTGGTTTTGAGTACAAGATTAGAAATATAAAACAATGATTATTTTTGGAATAAAAATTACAGATGTGTTACATAGACTCACAGGAAGTGTGTAAAGTTGCCCAAATAGTGCTAGGAATAGCAGTGCATAACCCCTTTAAGATGCAGTTTAAGATGGGTCTTGAACATGGAGTATGTGGGGCACTCTCTAATCACAACTGGTAGGCTATTCCAGTAGTTACCACCTTTAACAGAGAACACAGTTTTTGCAAAGGTAGTATACCGAAAAGGCACCTTACAGTCCCCTCTACTGATGGCCCTGGTGGTAATGCCAGTGTCTGCTTTCTGTTGGATGAACTCATTCAATGGGGGAGGGGCAAGTCCATGCAGAACCTTGTACATGAAGCAAGTATATTTGAAAACTTGGAAATTCTCTAAACTTAGCATGTTATGTTTTTCTAAAACATTACAGTGATGAAATGAAATTGGTTTCCTATCAAATACTTTTATGGCTTTTTTGTAGAGTAATTCTATTGGTGTAAGAGTAGTGACATATGAAAGAGACCAGTTGATAAAACAGTACTCAATGTGTGATAAAATCATTGAATGCAGAAACATCCTTGCAGCATTAACTGGTAGGCAGGGCCTGATCTGCCTGAAGTTTTCGATGTTAAACTTGACTGTGTTTGTCACTTTCTTCACATGACTTTTTGAAGGTCAATGTAGAGTCCAATGTGACCCCAAGATACTTGAATGAATGTACAATGTCCAGCTCCGCCTCTCCCAGAAACACATTAGAGTGAGTGACCTCTACTGATGACTTTGTGAACATCATACACACTGTTTTCTTGGTGTTAAGTGAAAGACATGCTTTTGTTAGCCAGTCTTGAATGAGACATGAGACATCAGTGAATGAGATTCACGTTTCATCCCAACCGTGAGTAGGCCTAGAAGCGCAGAAATGGAGAACGCAAAAAAAAGAAAGGGTGGAGCTGAAAAAACTAGAATTAAAAAACTAAAATTGCTAGTAAAAGACACAGAACAATGTTCTAAAATTACAGACATGTTTAGTAGAGGAAGGGATGGAGTTAGAGTAGCTGCTGCTGCTAATGATGATGAAGTTCAAGTGGAAGGAACCAACAGTAACATGACAGGTGCGTGCAGTAGCCTAGTGCATATTCTACTGTTCATGAGGGCTAGCTAGCCTATACTAGCTCTTGCAGTGATTTCAGTCATTCTATTACAAGACAATGTGCTTTCCGTATTCCTGATTCCTTACAGCACGTGGACGTAAATAGTCGTGACTCATGAAGTTTTTTCTTTGACTAAAAGTTTAGTTAGCAATGTTAGGACTAGTGCCCACCACAGCATCAGAAGCTAAAGTGCTAACCTAGAGAGCCAATCAGAACCTAGGACGGGCTGCAAATTAATCGGCTACTAATATTATAATAGTAAATACTAAAATAAAATACTATTACAGTATGTTCCCTTCCAAATTTTCATGTTGATATAATATTGGTAATCTAATTGATTGAATTGATTAGTTGCCATTTTACATGCTTAAATAAGATGTACCTTAGAATTCCCAACTGTTAGCCATGTTCTCGATCTGTATATGATTAGTCTCATCTACATGTTTGTAAATAACCACAGCTAACTAGCTTAAGCTAACAACTAGGTCAACTACTACCCCATAGTTAAACAAATGTGATTGCATATAACAGCTGCTACAGCTAAGTTGGTACTGTAGTTAATTAGCCTATTCGATTAATGTTGAATGTATTTATGAAGGTTGTTGATGGTGGTTGGCGCTGAATAGCAGACATGATTCCGTCAGTCTGCCACAGGGCAGCTGTGTTTGTTGATGCTGCTCACGACCACCAGTAGCATATGACTGTGTGAGTGTGAATGCTTGATGGTTTCTGTGAAGAGCTTTGTGGAACAATGCTGATATACAGTTAAGAATGAGTAATTCGCTTTTGGTTTTTAAGAAAATGGTTTGTAAAGCTATTTTTGAAAACTACAAGGGTGAATAATACTGTTTTTTTTTGCTATTTTCTTTTAGAATACTGTTTTGGAGTCTTCATTTTTGTAATTTCTGTTAAGAATATAGGACAGGCATATATAAGCATTATGCTTCAGTCTGTACCTTTTCAGTCACTGTAAAATCAAATATTGTTAAATGATGGTGTTGTATTGTGTGAGATGATGACTGAATAAACTACTACTACTACTACTACTACTACTACTACTACTACTACTACTACTACTACTACTACTACTACTACTACTACTACTACTACTACTACTTTGGGTGTTTTCAAAAGGCTGAAAAACGCTGTATGAATTCAAGCCATTATTATTGATTGCTGATGTTCTTCTTATGCAGTTGACTCTGAGGAAAGAGAGAGCGCCCAGTCCAGCACAGCTGACCCTGAGGGGAGAGAGAGCGCCCAGTCCAGACAGACAGACAGACAGACAGACAGACAGACAGACAGACAGACAGACAGACAGACAGACAGACAGACAGACAGACAGACAGAGAGAGACAGAGAGAGAGACACACAGAGAGAGGGAGAGGGAGAGAGAGAGAGAGAGAGAGAGAGAGAGAGAGAGAGAGAGAGAGAGAGAGAGAGAGAGAGAGAGAGAGAGAAAACAGGCTCTTGGAATGGGTGTCTGGGAGGAAGTAGGGGGTCTTTCGATGTTGATTAAACGGCAAGCAACTAATGTCATGAGTGCCAAATTAAAGGACATTGACTGAAATTGTGTAGCACAGACCTTTCTATGGATCAAAACCTCAATATTATTATGGTGTAGTTAATACTTCATGTATCCTTAATCCCTAGGCTAATGAGGCACTAAGATGTTAGTTAAAAAAAAAAACATATGCCAATGAAGTAACGGTGTGTGTGTGTGTGTGTGTGTGTGTGTGTGTGTGTGTGTGTGTGTGTGTGTGTGTGTGTGTGTGTGTGTGTGTGTGTGTGTGTGTGTGTGTGTGTGTGTGTGTGTGTGTGTGTGTGTGTGTGCACTGTGCATGAGTGCACATCTAGGGGCGGGGTGTAGATTTGGTCTCCCTGATGTTGACTCCTTAGCCACAGCCTTGGGTTGTTTAATACTGGACGAGTGTTTCATAACGGCCGTTGTGTGGGCCGGTTTCGGGGCCGGTGCGTGGGCCGGTGTGTGGGCTGGTGCGTCTGAATGTCCCGGGCTGAATTTGTGTCCCAGTCCGCCACTGCTAGGGAGAAAGGTAATGCAGGTTACGAATGCTACACGCCACGGCTGTCACCTCTTTAGTCCTTCAGGTGATGCTGTGTTCAGATGGTGCTGTGTTCAGATGGTGCTGTGTTCAGATGCTGGGTTCAGATGGTGCTGTGTTCAGATGCTGGGTTCAGATGGTGCTGTGTTCAGATGCTGGGTTCAGATGGTGCTGTGTTCAGATGCTGGGTTCAGATGGTGCTGTGTTCAGATGCTGGGTTCAGATGGTGCTGTGTTCAGATGCTGTGTTCAGATGGTGCTGTGTTCTAGTTCGTAATTTCGATGTAATTCCCGAAAAAAAATTTGAAACTAGTTGTAGAGGATGAACATTATGCTATAGATTCAGCCTGTAAATATAGATTATAAATTTATAAATGTATAGATTCAGCCTGATTCAGCAATATAGCCCAAATAAATAACTCTAAATAATCTGAAATATTCCAGTGGTTGATTACAATTTTAACCAGACAACCCGTAAGCAGGAAAACAGACTACCCTGCGGTAATGAGCCAGATTGAAGCGAGTGGGGGGAGGAGGGGCAGCGACTGCAGAGAGAACCATGTTCAGCAGTGGTTCTCAACCTGGGGCTCAGGAAAATATATACCAATCCAAGAGCATTGGATTCCAGTTCACTATCAGCTGACAGGGGCAGAGGTGGACCGGGTCAAACTGAGCTGGCTCTCCACACAGCACCGTGCTGCCGATGGTACAGAGGTGGACCGGGTCAAACTGAGCTGGCTCTCCACACAGCACCGTGCTGCCGATGGTACAGAGGTGGACCGGGTCAAACTGAGCTGGCTCTCCACACAGCACCATGCCGATGGTACAGAGGTGGACCGGGTCAAACTGAGCTGGCTCTCCACACAGCACCGTGCTGCCGATGGTACAGAGGTGGACCGGGTCAAACTGAGCTGGCTCTCCACACAGCACCGTGCTGCCGATGGTACAGAGGTGGACCGGGTCAAACTGAGCTGGCTCTCCACACAGCACCACCGTGCCGATGGTACAGAGGTGGACCGGGTCAAACTGAGCTGGCTCTCCACACAGCACCATGCCGATGGTACAGAGGTGGACCGGGTCAAACTGAGCTGGCTCTCCACACAGCACCGTGCTGCCGATGGTACAGAGGTTAGAGCCATATGGAATCCGCGATCACGGAATCGCGGAATTGAGCAATAAAAATGGAATCAACTATAAAAAAAAATTATATATCTTATTAAATTGTGGACATTTATTCATTCCCACTTATTAGACACTATTTCTGATGGTAAAATGAGCGTACAAAGCAAAATACAGAATTCTGAAATATTAAAACGAAAAAAACGGAATTTGGAAAAAAATGTAATGGAATTTGGAAACCTTGTAACCTACCTTGTAACCTACCTTGTAACCTACTGCAGTAACGGTTAGTCCTCAACCTCCTAACCCCTACAAACAGAGAGATACCTGTTTCGCGACCCTCATAGATAGTCAAACACAGACGGAACTTCGTCACAAAATAATTGTATTTCCCCATTTGAGGATATTTCAATTCATGAATGATCATAGGAGGGCTTTAGAAAAAAGCATATTATACCAAAATTATAAATAAGTATCTTTTTGTACCTGTTTACTGTTTGATACCCACACAGTTTAAAACAGTCTTTATTCCTGTTTGACAGTGTTTCTTACCCACAGTTTAAAACCTGCCAATAGTGCTGCCTTCAGAAAGAGACTATACATTTCTGTGCCTTCAGATAACATGACTTGGTAACACTTTATAATAACACTCAGTTATAAGACCTTTATAAAGTATTTGTAGATAATGAACTAATCATGAACAAATCATTTATATACATTCGTAAATTATTATTAATAATTTATAACTATATTTGTATAACATTTACAAATTAGTTCTACATTATTTATAACTCATTATCAACATTGTTTGTACTTGATTTGTTCATCATTAAATAATGTTGTTTAATGTGTAATAACACATTTGTAGATGCTTTGAAAAATGGATATGAAAAAACTACTATACTGTACCTCCATTTATTTGTTCATGTTCAACAAATGATTTGTTAAGACGTTCATAAAACATCTATAAATCATTTGCAGATGCTATTGTGTGCCCTAATCTAAAGTGAAGCCTATTCATCATTAACAAATGTCTAATACAGTTAATTATTTGTTTACTTTTTCATCACCTGTTACAAATGTTGTAGACAGCTTTCGGATACACCCTTCTTTGTGACATCAAACAGTGACAGAATTAGGACTATAGATAAATGCAATTTTATTAACACATAAAATACATGCATTTTTTTTTTTTATTAAGAACATAATCGACATTGCTTTATTATTCTTTTATATAACTATATTACTGCACATTGCTACTTTTTGATCAATTAATACAAGCAGTCAGATAAATGAACTATTTTGGGACATTCTATTTTATTTAGAAAGTTCTTAAATCAATGTGTGTGTGAGAGAGCGCACGCTTTGCGTAGTGGGCGTGTCAACAGTGTCAGCTGAACTCGCACCAAACAAGGCATAGGGAAATAGTCAGACATCCCAGAATTATTTCATAATACAAAGTTTCTGAATGGATATTTGGATTAAACCAAGTTGTATGCAGTGATGACTAGGGATGGGTATCGTTAGGATTTTATCGATACTACTACTCTTATCGATACTGATTAACAGTTTGGTACTTTATCGATACTCTTATCGGTTCTTTTAGATTATTATTTAAATATATTTAAATTTAAAAAAAAATTATAAATTATTATTTGAACGGCTTAAGGCTATATCTGTACTTGATATTTGTTTGTTGTGTTGCATATTTGAAATAAACGTCAATCAAATCAAACCCCCCCCTCTTAAAAAACAAAAACCTGTGTTTAACCTGGCCATCTATAAAACATCATGCTAAAACTGTGAAACAAATGTCCTACTCCCCTAAAGAAAGAAATACATAGCAAACATGACTCAGTTATGCAATAGTGCTGCTGCTTTTTATTTTGTTAAAATCTTTTAGTTAATAAGACTACAAAATGACTACAACGATTTCACGACGTTTTCCTGTCCACGCCGGAAGTGCATCGGCTACCTACCTTAACGTAAAATTTTCAACAACGGAACAGATTGTTGCTAATTAAACACTTCATGGAAACGGAGTAACGTTAACGCTATGTCGAGTTCATACGTGTAGTGTAGTATGAACTCGGCGAGTCGGCATAACGTTAACGTTAGTCAGTTTCAGTGTTGCTGGATGGTACACTCTATTAGCTCCGTAGCTAACGTAGCTAGCCACGTTAACGTTAAATGTTCAACAACAGAACAGATTGCTGCTAATTAAACACTTCATGGAAACGGATTAACGTTATCGCTATGTCGAGTTCATAAGTGTAGTGTAGTATGAACTCGGCGAGTCGGCATAACGTTAACGTTGTTGCTGGATGGTACACTCTATTAGCTCCGTAGCTAACGTAGCTAGCCACGTTAACGTTAAATTTTCAACAACAGATTGCTGCTAATTAAACACTTCATGGAAACGGAGTAACGTTAACGCTATGTCGAGTTCATACGTGTAGTGTAGTATGAACTCGGCATAACGTTAACGTTAGAGTGTACCATCCAGCAACACTGAAACTGACTATTAGCTCCGTAGCTAACATAGCTAGCCACGGACAGGCACCTCCAGTCCCTACCCGTGTATGTGTGAGTGTGAGCGGCTCGCGACAAGTGTGTGTAATGGCTTGCTGCGGCTCGCTTCTCGTGCAGAGACAGAGAGAGGAGAGATAGTTTGCAACGTTTAAATTCCTGGAAAAAAAACCTCATAATAATAATACTTTCTCGAGTATCGATAGCAGTACCGATAACGTCGGAGCTTATTAATACTCCGTTTTTTTCTAATTCAGTACCGGTTCCCGTTTAGAACCGGGGTCCGGGGGGCATCCCTAGTGATGACCGGTCTTTCCCCGCAGAACACAAGTTACTTAACGTTACACGGGTCGCGCTATGCATGCTTAGCTTGCTAACGATAGCAGTGTAACTTAATGTTACACACGTCGCGCTATGCATGCTTAGCTTGCTAACGTTAAGATAGGAGATAGCAGTGTAACTTAATGTTACACAGGTCGCGTTATGCATGCTTTTTCCGAACGTTTCCTTCTCTCCGCTATGATGAGCTCTGCTCTGCTTCAGCACGGACAGCACCTCTCAAGTACCCGTATGTGCACGTGTGAGTGTGAGTGTGTAAGTAACAGCCCCGCTCCTCGGGCAGACGGAGAGAGACCAAGGGGGGAGAGATAGAACACGGCCAACATGATTAGTTCACAACGTTTAAATTCCTCTAAAAAATATTGTGAAATACGAATGAAAGGGTTGAAATCAGTACTAGCAAGGGTGCCCCCAAATATTTTTTTATACTAGCACAGGTTATTTTTAGGGGCAATATGCGACGCCCTCGTAGCACTGTACAGCCCTGCTGTAATCCCATTATACGTAATGTGTTATTCTTGAAAGTCGAGTGGCACTATTCAGACGCAAAAGCCTGTCTGGGAAGCATGTTCCATTTCTGCTCTCCTACTTACTGTATGACTGAACAAGAACCGCAGTGGAAAAAGCAATGTCGTATATAACACAATAGGAAGTCCTAAAAACAAACTGTCCCCTCAGGTGATGAGGTACAACATAATGGAGAGAGTGCTGAGAAGGATAGCGTATGAGGTTGAGGTTCTGTTGGGAAGTCGGTCACAGTGCAATAGGAGGATACAATCGTTGGTCCTTGATTGCCCTCGCCCACTCGTTCTATTTTCAGGCTCTCTCTCTTGTTCCTTGTTTCACAGAAAATGTTGCTCTCTCCAGCTTCACCATTTAGGGATTTAATCGTCTGGAAAACGTCCAGCCTCCGCACACTTTTATTTACCGCTCTTTATTCTCTAGAATAAATACCTTCCTCTGAACAGTGAGAAGAGTAACCCATCTACTTTTACTTAAAGGGGCACTTCACCAAAAAAAAAACAGTGCTGATTAATTTATTTAAAATAAAACATTTTACACATAATACTTACACACGTCCAACATTTCTAGTCCGTTTTGCACACATTCATTTAGTTTTGACAGTTATTGAGAGTGAATGAGTTTGAATAAGGCCACCAGTGATTTGTTGTGTTAATTACAGCTCAATGAAATTATAAGTAAGGTAGCAGTCCCTATAAGACAAGGTATTATCACGGTGAATTATTTAAACAATGTCCAGTACAGTACCATTAAACTACCATTATACGTTTTTGAAAGGGTAACTTTAACTAACTGAGTCACTATACTGAGCATTGGAAATAATTTGAAACATCATTTGAACATTTGAAATAAGGCCCACATAGATTCAAGCACATACTGTACAATTACATGTAATGAACACTTAGTTTAGTGGTTCAGTGAGTATACAGGCTTCATTCCATTGGACCGGCAGTGAGTGATTGGGGGAGAGCAGGGATGGAAGTATCAGGGGAATGGTTGTAACACAGGTCTTTTTGTCGGCTACCATAGAAGCCTGGAACACGCAGAGAAGTCAGCATGAGTGACTCCCTGCCATTTGTTATGGATTTTTCACTTTGTAAGTAAATTTTTTTTTTTTAAACAAGTGTTTTTAATTTTTACTTTTGATTTGTTGAAAATTGTTAAAGGGGAACTATCTTATAAATGGCCTTTTTGAGTGTTTAGCATTGTTTCCTATCTATGTGAACTTATATTAATATGATCTATGTCTCAAAATTCTCATATTGGCGCATTCTTCCAATTCTCCTCTCACAATATTCACCCTCACTGAACTGAGTCATCTGAAGATGTGCCCTATATGTGATGTCAGAGAGACACCGCTGCATGATAATGTTCAGGCGGGGCCGAGCCGCGCAGTGGTTTAGGAGCCCAGGCTCAAAACAGCTCGAGATCTTGAGGTAGACAAATGCTGTTTTTGAGGACTTGATTAGAAATACAAAACAATGAATAAAAAAAAATATATATTACAGAGGTGTTCCATAGACTCACAGGAATTGTGTAAAAGTGCCCAAATAGTGAAAGAAATAGTAAAATAGTTCCCCTTTAATGTACTGTATGCCATCCTTTTGAGCTATCCAGAGACTAAATGTGAGAGATAGTTTTTTTTTTTATCCACTTTTTCTATATTTTCTCCCATCCCAATTTCGTATCATCCAATTCAACCCTCCCCTGTCACGGACGCTGTTTCTTGCCTCCCACAAGCCGGCTGCAATGTGGACTAAGTCATACATAGCACAAGTCCCCTCCGGTACTTGAGGTAACAGCAGTCGCATCTTTTCACCTGCGCAGCTCGATCTCTCAGTGGCGAGGAGTAACGCGTGGGAGGCTCACGCTACCCCCGACACTTCCTGATTCTACTGCGCAGGCGCACCAACCGACCTGTAGGAGTCGCTGTCCACAACGCCCGATCCCCACCCATCAGTTTCCCACCCCCTAATACGGCCAATGTGTATTAGTACGGACGACCAGCTAAACTGAAAGCAAATGTGGAGCGCTGGGCTCGAACTGACGAGCGTCTCCAGCATTTCTTGGCGAGCGCCTTGCCCACTACGCCACGTAGCCGCCCTTAAATGTGAGAGATCGTTTAAAATACCATGCTAGCTTATCTTTAGTATTAACCAGGGTGAAGATGTAAGAGAGAGGGGAAGGACTAAAGTTGCACGGTTTCACTTTTGCATCATAATTACTGACTGGTGAGGATGGGTGTATGGTTTTGTCATGAGAAATTAACCGATTTTTGTTGTACGCCTTAGTCTGATTACTGATCTCAGAGAATAATAGTGATTATACCATAAGTAGTGTGTGATGCATGGAACTTGGCCGAATGTCTTCCCCGGCCTATCTCCCATTCCTCCTCTCTCTCTCTCTCTCTCTCTCTCTCTCTCTCTCTCTCTCTCTCTCTCTCTCTCTCTCTCTCTCTCTCTCTCTCTCTCTCTCTCTCTCTCTCTCTCTCACTCTCTCTCTCTCTCTCTCTACCGGACTGCCCGGTAGCAAAAATCAATAAATACCTACAAAAACATAACGTGTCATTATTTGGTAATTGTTTGTCAAGTTATATCACGACCACCACCACCTTAGGAGACTAGAGTGGGCAAAAGCTCCATTCACCCCAATGATAGATATGGAGGTTTTCTGAACTATTGAAGGTGTTCTGAATATTCTAAATTGATGTTTTTCTGACCTTGTAGACAAGTTTGATACTTTAGCGCCTATGTGAAAGTCCCGCCCACTTAGGAGACAGGAACTGGGCCATTTCCATTCACATTTATAATACATTACCTTCCTTTTTAATAAGGATATGGCACTTTTCCACTGCATGGTACCGGCTAGACTCTACTTGACTTGGTTTTGGTACCAGATACTAGCGTTTTCCACTGCAGATAGTACCCCCATCGCCACATGGCACTGCCACGCCCAAACTAATTTAATTGGTCGACCCCAACTGATTCTTCTGGTCTACAGCGCCATTTCCAATGTTAACTATGGCCCATTAGGCCACCATTGTGTAGAATAGTATAGTGAGAGAGATGTGATTTCTGGCCAGAGCAGCCAACATGTTTTGCCAAATAGCAAACATTGGAAATACTTCACCTATAGGTACAACCCTGCTTAGCTACACAATGTTGTTGTAACTAAGAGATTCGCTGAAGAAGACATTCGTGTTATGTGCATAGATCACAACATTTTCAACTATCAACTTCTAGATTATGAATGAATGAATGAATGAAAACTTTATTTAACAGATTGCAGAATGGGTACAATACAGTACGGCTCAATACATACAATTGTTAAGGGGATGCAGACCAGAGAAAGACGTTTGTCTTGTTTCCATCAGGGTCCCCCATTTTCATTTCATATAGACATTTATGACATACACAACATACATGACATTTATGGCATAGGGACATATAGGTATTTAGTACTGATACATTTGTGACATAATGGTATTCAAATATACAGTACTGTTACCCCTAGTACCTGACAGAGTATATACATATGATGGGGAGGGGACTGTACATTAGGAGGGGGTGGGTGGGTGGGAGGGAAATATACATACGGCGGGGAGGGAATATATACATGCGGTGGTGAGGAGACTGTCTATTAGGAGGTGGTGGGGGTTTTGGGCATTTACGGTGGCCAGTAAAGAGCCTCCCGTAGGTGCTCTTTAAGAGCGGTTTTGAATGTGGGCAGGGATTCACATTCCTTTACAGCTTTGGGTAGGGCGTTCCACATTGTTGTGGCATAATTGCGAAACGTGTTTAGTCCCTTGTTTGAGCCGAATCTGGGTTTAACATGATTTGTTGAGCTTCCTCTGGTGTAGTGGTTGTGGTATTCACTGACCTTTGGGAAGTATTTTGACATGTACATGGGCACCCCGGTCGTATAGTGTATCTTGTAGACCAGGCCCATTGCAAGTTGCTGTACTCTGTCGTCTACTCTAAGCCATCCTAGGTTGGCAAAGTGGGCAGGGGTGAGGTGGGTTCTGGGGTTGGGTTCTGGGACGTGAGCATTTCCTGGTCGATATGAAGACAATGGTGCTGTCTGACCGGTGGTCTACGGTGTTTTCACGTCGCCCTTTTGGTATCGCATTGGCTCGCTTGGAACCTCGACAGAGGTTATACAAAAAAGAGTAGCCTACCAGGCACTATCCACATCTTTTGCTCAATGGAAAACCAAAAAAGAGTCAGTTCCATGCGATTGAAAAGCAACTTTAGAGTATCTTTGCCATGACAGCTTGGATCTTCTCCCCCTATATAGCCACGTCTCCCAGAGCAACTCCTTGGAGGAGGTTCGTTTTGACGGGGACAGGTTCGTGCCTCCAGCCCCCCGGAAGGTGGAGATGAGACGAGACCCGGTTTTGGGATTTGGCTTCGTGGCGGGCAGCGAGAAACCGGTGGTGGTCCGTTCAGTCACACCAGGTAATGCAGCAACGCCTCCTCCTGTACTGTCGGTCCAAGTCACACTGAAATTACATCTTGGTAAATCTCATCTAATCTCAAATGTTTTATTTGGTGATGATTAACATTAAATGGATGCCAATAACGCTTTCATTGTTAATCTTTGATAGCGGCGTCGTGTTCAGCAGTGGTTCTCAACCTGGGGCTCAGGAAAATATATACCAATCCAACATAATGTTATTATTATTTATTTAATAATTTTGGTATAAAAAAAAATCTTGTGAAATAAAGAATATTTGAAGTCCAAATCCTTCCTCCAGTTAAGCTAAATATAGGAGAATTTTTGGAATTTTTGTGTCAAAGTACACAATTCTGTCTATGCTTGACTATGCAGGTGGGTCGCGAACAGGCATCCATCCCTCTGTTTTTTGTATCAGTTGTGAACCAAAAAGGTTGAGAACCACTTATTTACAGTACTGACCCTGACAGACACGTTGTGATGCCTTCTTAACAGATTCGACTGGACACACTAGCCGCACCACAGCGCGAGGCGCCGCTTGCTTTTTTCAGCGAGTGGGGACAGTGCCGGTGATAGAGAAACAAAGGAGAGAGACAGTTTCTCGGTCCGAGAGACAGGTGGTTTAAAATCATGGATTTAAAGAGTTATCAAGCTGACATAGACTGGCGTGTGGGGAAATCACATCTCTTTTATAATCACAGGTAGAGCTGATATCACGAGTTAAATAAAAACAGAGAGCTTGGTAACTCTATCCATGATTTTAAACCATTCTGTCTCTGTTTGTACCTGTGTGTGTTTCTCTGTAGTGTACACTGTACACACACACACACACACACACACACACACACACACACACACACACACACACACACACACACACACACACACACACACACACACACACACAGACGTGCAGGTTATCAGTTCTACCTGTGACAGCAGAGCAAACTGGCCCGTGGGGGAATCGATGCTGGTGTGAATAGCCAGGCCTACTGCGCGCAGGAGAAAAATCGTTTGCTGCACTTCGTGGCTATTCGGCCCTGGTCTGTTCCCAGGGTTATGACACTGTTCCACACACTATAACTAATCAATAAACAAATTGCCTAATCAATGTGTTATGAGCATCCAAGTTAATGTGAATTGTTACCCAAACATTTCAACAGTCCATCCCATCCGTAGACTCATCAATTATGTGTCAATATGTCTTATCAATTGATTGACAACAAGGTTGTTTCCAGATACTGGAAACATATCCTATCCTATTGCCATTAGGCTATACGGTGCATCTAAATGTTTTCTACACACTCATCTTGTTGTAGACCTTGACATGTGTTACTAACAGCTACATTTTGTCTTATTTTGTACATTTATTTTATTGGTCACGCTAGAGTTTGAATATACTCCACTCTTGTTGTAATTTGACTGGTAAGAGTGTCAGTCAAAATGCCTTTAAATGTAAATGTTCTATTATTATTTTCATGTGATTTAGTTTGTGTCAGTGTGAAAGAGTGTTCACTTTATAATATTATTCATGTCAAGAAGACTTCGAACATCAGAGTGACTTGATTTAATTTGCTGTGTAACTCTCACCGTCGACAGTCGACTAATGATTCTCTCTACACTGTCACACCAGTTCCGTTTCCCAACAGCATTATGGGAAAAGGTGACATTTTTTATATGAATGCCTTTTGAATGATATTTTCTTTGCTTTATTTTCAGTCTGACGTGAATATACACCGGGGAGCAATGCCGTCAACAGCAGCCATGTTTAACCCTTTCACTACCACACTACAGAAGGTTAACCTTTCACTACCACACTACAGACAGTTAACCGTCTGTAGTGTGGTAGTACAAGGATTAACCGTCTGTAGTGTGGTAGTGAAAGGGTTAACCGTCTGCAGTGTGGCAGTGAAAGGGTTCAAATATGCTGTGATGTAGATAGAATGCTAAAATGCAGCTAGAAGCTAGAAGGTGTGTGTGTGGGGGGAGGGGGGGGGGGGGACCCACTATGGTGATGAATCATGGACTTTCACTACAGTGCTCCCCAATGCAATGACTAAGCTCTCCACTATTCCAGCAGCCTTGGGCTGGCATGCAGCAGGAAATAAGACAGAGGAAATGAACCGTCTGCTATTTGTACCACTTAGCTATTGTTTGGTGTGTGTCGGCAGGGGGTCCATCGGAGGGCACGCTGGTCGCCGGGGACGAGATCATCATGATTAACGATGAGCCCGTGGGCTCCGCACCCCGGGAGAGGGTCATCGACCTTGTCAGGTAGTGTCACCAGACCAGATGCATTTTTTTTTGCTTGCTGTTCTGCTTTTCTTTTTTTCAAATTACATTACATGATAGCAAGTCTTAATTGCCCACAATCATTTAGAATTTGTTTTGATGTTTTAATGGTGATTAGCTCATTTGGGAATAAAAGTTAATGTGTTGCCTTGTGAAATAATGATGTATTTAGTTTGCTTCACATAGTGTCCCTTGTTCTAACCACAAGGATAACGCCACAGTATTTACTGCACTCGACCATTTGCATCATTCAAGGCTGAGATATTATAGCTGGCTACGCATTTTGCATACATAAAATAATTTCTTACCTGGAATAAACAAGCCCTGCAGTGAATGTTGTTCTTTCAACACCTTCTTAATGTCATCAAACAGCGACCTCTAAGCAAAAGAGCCCTTCTTGCTATTGCGTTTGGTTTACATGCTTTGTTTTGGTCTGATGTGTGGGTTGGATTTCAGTGGGTGTGGCCAGTGCTACTGCTGGCTCCTCAGGCCAAGATGTCACTGTTTGACAGCATTACAGATTCTTCCTTTAATGCTACGCACAGACTGTAGCAGATAGATCTGGCCAAATGTGGCTTCAAGTTGGCACTGCTGGCATTCGGTTGGCATTGGTCTGGTGGCATGTGAGCCGAGCAAGGACCAGGTGTGGCAGTGATGGCACTAGGGCTGTCTTAAATACTTCGAAGCTTCGTTCGATGGGCATGAGATTCGAATATGAAAATAAAATTTAATTATAAAACAGGAAAAAATTTAAGATGAGGTCGGACTCGGCACTGACAGATTTGTGTTCATTGTGCTGCTTTTATAAAGCCTCAAATGACGGCTTACAATATTTCATGAAAGCAAAGTGTTTTGTTTGTCTAAGATTTAAAAAGGTTTAAACTTTACAGCACTGACAAAGTTGAACAAAGTGATGTACAAGTCCCACAACATAAATATATATATTATCCCAAAGCTTTGAATTAAAATCGAATCTCAGCCCCGAAGCTTCTAATTCCAAAAAGAAATTCGAAGGTCAGCCCTAGATGGCACCATCTCTAAGACGGCAAACAAGATTTGGGCCGATAGTTGATAGGGATATTTGGCGCATACATCATTAGAACTTGGGGCCATATGGCTGGTCATACTGCTGGCTGAGGCATCATGGTCCAAACATTAGGACTGTCCCCTTATAGTTGATTAGTCCATTCATCTTAGTCAAACCAAGACTTCGATAGTCTCGATTTGTCTATTTTTATTTTTTATTTTTTTTTATTGCAAAACAAAAATTATTAAAAGTCAGTACTCAACACACAATGCATAATGAAACTAACAATCAAGGTGGCTAAAATGACATGCAAGTACAGAAACAGAAAACAAACAAAAAAGTCTATAATAATATTTTACCGTATACAGTATATATCCAACGAAATTACCAATTATACCAATGCCTTATACAGGATATACCCCTAATACCTATTTTCTAAAACCCTACACACATATGCTCCAGCTCGAACCCCCCCCTCCCGGACCCCTCCTTGGATAGTACCTCCATTATCCCTCACTCCTAACCAGACACTACCATTATAAGCTAGCTTTTATTCTCTCCACCACTTCTAACCACATTGACATTTTGGATTCGTTGAGACCCAGAATTCTTGCTGTAGATATTTCTTGATAAATCACATCGAGATATGTAAGAAACCAAACCTTCCGGCAAATTTTTTCTGGTTGAAACCAGCGTGATGCGATCAGTTTTTTAGCTACTGTGATACCCGATAAAACCAATCTCTTTAGCTGTGGATTTACTGCAAACTCAAAAACATCATTCAATAGTAATACAGAGGGGTGTACTGGTATATTCCAAGATACGAGTTTTGATAATTGATGGGTCACATCTTTCCAGAATGCCTTAACTGGTGGGCAGTCCCAATACATGTGCATAAATGTCCCTTCGTCTCCATTTGTACATTGGGAGCATTTTGAGTCTTGTTTAAGACCCATTCTGTTCAGTCTTATAGGAGTCAAGTATGTCCTGTGAATATAGTTAAGATTGATTTGTTGATGGTCCGGGTTCCTTGATGTAAGACGGACATTTGCCCATGCTTCTTGCCAATCAAAGTCACTTTCCAGGTCTGGTATATCCCTCCTCCAGACAGAGTCTAGTTGGAGGGTTTCATACGAGGACGTTAGTAATTGATAATAAAAACCTGATACAAAACCTCTCGATGTTTCTCTTTCATAGAAGAATTTGTGGTATCTGTGGTGTTCAACTGGTATGTGTAATGGAACACCGTGAGTCTTCAAACATAGGCGTAACTGTATGTAAAAAAGCCATGTGGACTCGTTGAGGTTAAACTTTGTGCATATTTCTCCATAACTACAAAAACCTTGGTTATTAAAAATATCCCCTAATGAGTGTATGCCTTGCTCTTCCCATATAGGGAATCTTATAGGACGTTTTTCAATTAAGAGTGCATTGTTATTGAATAAGGGAGTGTGATTATGCCATTTTTGAGGGTTAGGATATTTTTTTTGTGTTTCTTGCCATATCCGGATTGCATGGGTAATTATGGGGCCAAATTTCCGCTCACAGTGCTTGATTGGTAGTTTAGTGTGTGCTAAGTCCTTCAGTCTATGTGGCGCTACTATGTTTTCTTCCAATTTTCTCCAGGGCCCCGTTCCCCGTACCTGGTTCAACTAAGTCGATCAAGATGTCATTATCCAGATTCAGTTAACCCGATGTTTGAAGCCGGGATTTTCCTGTTCCTCGAAGGTGGATTCAGTCTCGTTAACTCAAGCCAGACTTGAGACCCAGGATAAGTGCATGTGCCCGCCTCAGCCGAGAAGGCAGCAAGTGTCGAGAGCAGAGATCCTGATTCTCTAGCGGCATTGATTGATTAATTGATTTAAAACTTTAGTAACATATTGCAGTACGGCTCAATCGCCTCGCCGACAAGTTAAATGCGTTATCTATAGGCTAATTTTAAGTCCCTCATTACCTCAATCAATCAGATTATATTTCTTTAAACTTGCCTGCTGGATTGAATAATCAAATGAGATCTTGCTAGCGAAAATAATTAGTTGAACTGTTATACAGAATAACGATACGGCTCTCTTCCCATTGATTGATGTATGGTCGATCTTTTACTTATCTCCACTGTGGTCTAACGGGTTCTTCTTTTGACTTTCACGCAGACGACCGGGGTTCGAAACCCGGTCTTTTCCTTCTTTTTGCGATGTAGGAATAATTCAATTTGGTGCACGTTGAGAGCTATATAAAGAATGACATCCTTAATGCATGTAGATTTATAATATTTTAACTTACAACTAGGCTACTTTGGCGTATAATCATTAATATTATATTCCAAAAAATTATATTGGAAACACGGGGATTCGAACACCAGTCGCTGGGTTGGCAGGATTGAGCACTACCGCTGCGCCACTGTGCCAGATGGGATAAATTCATTGTTTATACATTAATGAACGAGAGACCCGTGTTTAGAATATTCTTTATTTTGAATGAAGTTTTCTCTCTTTATCCTCATTCATTAATGTGACGTCAACGGCTCATTCAATTTCTCAAATCCGTCAAACAGCGCATCTCATCAGACATCTTAATCCCAGTTACAATTAAAATAACCACATAATGTGTACATCGCACCGAGCGAGCGCCACGGTATATATAACGTGCATTATTTAGGACAAAGTGAATTTAGTATCAGCATTTTGGGTCTATTTTACATTTCAAAAGCCCCCTCTGGAAGAATGGAGCACAAAAACGTAATTCAGAATGGTATAAAGCAGATCCTAGACTGTGGGAATAATTTCAGGAAACGCGCTGTCACTTTCTTTGCGGGGGCGTGGCTGTGCTTCATCCGGCTAACTTGAACTTAAACCCTGCTTTCGACCAGGCTCAAACTTTTGGATCTGTTGTCATGGTGATTTGGACAATCCAGGTACGGGGAGCCGGAAAGTCCAGCTTAAGTCAGACTTAACCGAAAGTTATCCGGCTAACTCAGTTATCCAGGTACGGGGAACGGGGCCCAGGATACCAATGCCTGGGGATCAAACCATATTGTCAATGGTCTTAATGTGTATGCCTTAAAATATTGTAAAAAATCTGCAACTGCCATGCCACCGTCTGCTTTATTTCTCTGTGCGGTGGATCTTTTTATGCGAGGTGGTTTGTTATTCCAAATAAATTTGTATGTGGAGGAGTGTAATCTTTTCCAGTAACCCTCTGGAGGGGGTAACGGTAGCATTGAACTGATGAAGTTGATTCTAGGTAGTACATCCATCTTAACTATTGATACCCTTGCCTGTACTGAGTTTTTAAGTTTTGCCCACCTGTTCTGTATTTTTGTGTAATTGTGCTTCACCGTTTGTCTTATGGTGGGAAATATTTCCACACCCAAGCATCTAAAATGTTTTACCATAGGTATCTCACCTGGGAGGGTTGTATCTTTTTTTGCATGGGTGTTAAGTGGAAGGAAAGCCGACTTCGGCCAATTTATTTTAAATCCCGATAAATCACCAAAGTTCTCTATCAACTTGAGTAGATGAGGCAATGTGGTGTTGGGGCTTTGCATGAACAATATTACGTTGTCCGCATATAGACTAATTTTATGTTGTGTGCCCTTGATTACGATTGGTTCTATGGATTGGGATTGTCTTATATATTGTGCTAAAGGCTCTAATGATAGATCGAATAGTCCGGGACTAAGAGGGCAACCCTGTCTGGCTGAGCGTGATACCGGAAAGATTTTGGAGATGAATGTACCTGTTGTAATCATGGCCGATGGGTCTTTGTATAATACTTTAATCATATCAATGAATCCTTTTCCTAACCCCATCCTTTCTAATACTGCCCATAGATACGACCATTCCAGCCTGTCAAAGGCTTTCATAGCATCCAGGGACAGCATCGCCTTAGGTATGGTGTCTTCTTTGTCTGCATCTAGTACGTGCAGTATTCGTCTTATGTTATCAGTGATCAGGCGACCGCTTATGAAGCCAGTTTGGTCCGGATGAACTAAAGACGTCATATGCTTTTGTAATCTGATGGCTAATACCTTAGAGTACAGTTTGACATCGGTTCCGAGGAGGCTTAAGGGTCTGTAACTACCGCACTCGGTGGGGTCTTTGTCTTTTTTGAGAAGGACTGAAATGAGTGCAATATTGTCGTGTTTATGGAAGCTCCCCTCCTTGACTGAGTATAAGATCATATTTAGTAATAAGGGTCCAATTATGTCCCAACAAGAAAGGTACATTTCTGATGGGATACCGTCTCTTCCAGGAGCCTTACCATTTTTCATTTCGGATATGGCCTTCTTGAGTTCCTCTAGTGTGATCGGTGCTTCTAACTGTTTAGCGTCATCCTCCGAAAGTTTAGGGAGAATAAGTTGATTAAGATATGTGTCCATTTTGTTTTGATCAAAGGTCGTTTCTGATTTATATAAGTCGGAGTAGAATTCTTTGAATGTATCGTTTATTATTTTGGGGTCTGTTTCAAGTACTTGTTGTTTTCTAATGGCAGTTATATCTGCAAATTTTGCATTAATTCTTAATCGCATGGCTAATAGGTGACTAGGTTTAGAACCTTGGGAGTACTGCTGTTGTCTTGTGCTGCGTATTTGCATTTCCGATTGTTGTCTGTATATGGCATTGATCTCTGTTTTTAGTACGTTAACTTGATTTTCTAGTCTAGTTGAGTTGTTGTATTTTAAAGAATTAAATAACGTTGAGTAAAGCCATTTCAGACAGTTTTGTGCATTGATTCTTGCGCATTATGGAGGAAAATCTATCAGTGAAATCCTTGATCATACCCTTTACCGACATCCATATTATTCTGGGGTCTTGCACCGCGTTTGCATTCTCCCGTAGGAATACTGTGAGAGCTTCTTTGAGTTGTGTAATGAATTCCTTGTTATTAAGCAGCATCGAATTAAAACGCCATCTTGGGGCCCGGGAAGATAGTATACCAAATGTTGCTTTTAGTAGTAAATAACAGTGATCTGATAGTGCATTGGGTATCATTACCACTTCATATTTATCAAATAGTCTCGGGGATGCAAAGACATAATCAATTCTGGATAATGTGTTATGTCTCGCCGATCGACAAGAGTACTTTCGGGTCGTGGGATTAAGTGAACGCCATAAATCATTTACACCTGTAATCTTTGACCAATCCTTTAATGCTTTAGATGCATTTTTTTGTTCGCTGGAAAAGGCGAGGTAAGATTTGTCCATCCTTGGATTCCAAATGGCATTAAAATCCGCACCTATTATAAATGAGTAATCGGGATGGTTTAACATTTCATCGGTTACTGTAGTGAAGAAACCCTCTTCGTACAAATTTGGGGCATATACCGCTGCCAACGCTATTTTCCTGTTATTGTGTACAATCCTAGCTATAGTTATACGTCCATCCGCATCCGACCATACCCCCTTTAATTCAATATTTAGCTTACGTCTGACGACTATGGCTACACCTCGAGTTCTCGTACCAAAAGAAGAGTGACTAATATTATGGTATATGTTATCCGCTAACGTATCTATGTCTTCCTCTAAAATGTGCGTTTCGCTTAGTAGAGCCACGTCCACATGTTCTTTTTTCATCAGTGTGAGCACGCTTTTGCGTTTGTGTTGTTTGTTTATCCCACCAGTGTTCCATATCATTATATTCAAACTAGCCATAATCTATGCATGTTTTTGTGTAGTTTTTGGTAATGCTTCTGGAGTGCGAAGCTACAATAGATGTACATCCAATTATTGAGGTCCCGTTGAGAGCCGAGCTTAAAAACATATATATATACAAATAAAAATCCCCTATTTTCCCCTCACCCAGAGAGTCGTACAGGCCTGTGTTCCAAAAACACATCCTCCGCGTATGACTCCCTCCCTTAGGCCACCGGATTGCCCAAACTGAGCTTTGTAATCCTAATCTTCCTATGCTAATTGCCATAGGATCTAACATTTTCATTCTAATACAATAGAATGTCGCTTTTGGTCTTGTCTATTTTCATGCTTTTATTCCCTTGCTGAATATTCCCTTTCCTGAAAAATTACAAGCATATCTCTTCTGCTGAGCACAAAATCATTCTGCATGATTGCATGTGAAAAGAAAATGGTTTGTCAATGAAATCGACTAATTGATTAGTCGACAAATCCTATAAATATTAGTTGACTAATGCCTTTTAGTGGAAAACAGCCCCACATAATGCAGTCCTGCTCTGGCCTCCAGATCTGGACCACCCATGGGGCATCATTCTTTGCTTCATGATTCATGAGTGTAAGGCAGGGGTGGGCAATTATTTTTCCCGGGGGGCCGAATGAGCAACTGAAAATATGTTGGAGGGCCGGGCCAAAATTCCAAACTCAATTATGCATAATATACATTTTATTTCTATATAAAAAGCAGTAAATGGCATTGTGTTGACCCCTGGTAAGAGTGTATGTTATTATTTGGCAATTAAAAGGTGAGGTTAGCTTTCAAAAATATCATTTATTCAAATAGAATTTATTTCCAAAATGATAAACAAAATGTGAAACATTAATAACAAAGGGCATGTATGAAAAAGTGCTATACAAATAAAGTTATTATTTTGAGTTTCATATACTATTGAAACAAGGATTTTCTTAGCTTTCTAAAGACATCACATCATCTTATAGCCAAAATAAACAAGACATGTCACTGAACTGTGTAAAGAAAAGTGTCCCAGTAGCCTTTTTTACTTTACATGCCTATATTAAACATTTAATGTTTTCAGAACTGTGCAAAAAAAAGAAAAAAAATAGTCCCATTTCACTTGTTATATTTCCACATTTTAGTGTTCTTCAGCTCTTTTTTTTTTTTCATTCAGTGTGATAAATCCAGTCTCTGTTGAGCTTTAACAAGTCCATCAAAGTCAGGTTGCATGTCTGAGGTGGATATGCGAAGCACAGCTGCCAGATGTTTATCAGTGAGAGAGGATCTGTACCTGGACTTGGTAAACGTCATGACTGAGAATGTCTGTTCACATATAGGTGGATCCAAAGAGAACCAACATCTTCTGAGCATGTCTCCTCATGTTTGGAAAGTTCTCCTCCTTGAGAGCAGAGTAGAACTCTAGCAGTGATGCTGACTTAAAGTGCTCTTTCAGTAGTGAATCAGACTGCAGGTCAATGAGTTCAAGCTGAACATCAGTGGGTGCACTATCAACACTGCAGGTAAAGGGAGAGGAAACCAGCTGCATTTCATCCTCAACCTTTTTGAAATCTTGAAAACGCCTTGAAAATTCATCATCCAGTGCTCCCAACATGGATGAGTACCTGTGCCGGTGATCAGCTGATGGTTTGACTTCTTTCAGGGTTTTCATGTGTTTGAGATCGTTGCTGCCTAGTTGCCTTGAAATTAATTGCAACTTTGTCATGAAGGCTTTCACATGGCTATGCATTTCATGAGCAAAAATGCCCTTGCCCTGCAGTTGTGTGTTCAGTAGGGATGGGTACCGTTCACATTTAAACCGATACGGTACCGGTACCTGTGAATCGATACCGGTACCCAACGGTACCTTTTTTCTGTACTTTAGCCTCAATTTTTTTTATCTACCTACCTCAGTTGTGAAAAAAGAAATCCAAACATCAAATAACCACACTTTCGACCGTTTTCGGCTTGCCCCGACTGCTTTGTTGTTGAATCAAGTCAAATCCTAGGTAAGCGTATATTGTGCGTGTGAACGTTGACATAAAAAAAAAGTAAAAGAAAAAAAAAAAAAAAAATTAATTATTATTATGTAATCTTATGCCGGTCAGAATCATCCCGCGGGCCGTACAATGCCCAGGTCTGGTGTAAGGGGTAATGTCACTGGGCTAGACCAAATTTGCTATGTGGGTAATAAAATCTGAAAGCCAAATAACTCAGACCTAATGAGGGTTTCTACAACCATAACGTAATTTGTTTATAATTTATGTTTTTAAATGTTTAGCATAAGCATTGAGAGAGTGTGGCATCTACATCTAACTATAAAGGAAGGAATCCCTCTCTGCGTGTGTCTGTCTGCTCTTTACATTTCTTGAGAACTGTTGATCTCAGTGTAGAATTTGGTGCCATTTGGCCAGACAGTGGCGCTATAGTGTGTGTCTGTCTGTCCTTTGCATATATTGAGAACTGTACTTCCGATCAACTTCACACACAGCAGGTGTATTGTTGAGGACCCAGGGGGGTGCAGTGTCAGATTTAGTGCCATTTGGCCAGATGGTGGCACTATAACAATTAACTTTACATTTGGCGGGTGTATTTCTGAAGATCCAAGGGAGTGCAGTGTCAAGTGTGAGGTCGATCGGATGAGCGGTTCTCAAAAAGCAGCCCTTCCGGGGGCCAAGAAATCGCCCGCTCCGAATGGGCATGCATTCCAAAAAGCCTCACTCTCTGAATGGGCACAGCCCGGGCAATGTTGCAAGCAGCAATACTGGGAGCCAAGCAATTGGCCCGTTCCGAAGGGGCCAACATTCCGAAATGCCCCCCGAACAAGCACTGCACTAGTCACATGTTATGGTTGCAGCTCTGCTTCTATTGTGTCAGAGCAGTGGTTCTCAATGTTTTTGGTGTCAAGGAGCCCCACATTGATGCCGCAGACCTCCATTTGATAAGATGTTGTCTCAGAGACCCCCATCTGAGAAGATTAATTATCACATAATTGTCTATACTGTAGGTGGGCAGATAACAGTGGAGATAGTGAAACACGTGCACGGAATAGTTATTCTTACAGTATACACAGTATACACTTCTACTCAATTAAATAATAGTTGAAATATTACCAATTTTCTGGGGTACCCCCTGCAACCCCCTCAAGAACCCCCGAGTCCCACGTTGAGAACCAACATGTTAAAGCATCACATTTCTTCTCCAAGGTTTACAACCTTAAAATAACAATCGGTTAGTTAGTTACAGTCCAGTATTGTAGTGTGACCTGTCCCATTCATCACGATTTAACTGTGTGTAGGTGTTGCTGTTTTTTCATGCGTCTCGTTAAATGTATGTCTTTGACCTGTGCTGAGTGACTGGCTCAGAGGGCTGGGTCCTCGTGTGACTTGTGCTGAGTGACTGGCTCAGAGGGCTGGGTCCTCGTGTGACCTGTGCTGCGGTGGGTAAACGGTAGATTTGTGCTATGAAATATGTCCATGTTGATGCCTCTCCATCTCTGCCCCTTAGGCCTCGACTGGGCGCTGTAAATTACTGTGTAGTATTCTCCTTCTCAGCCATAAAACTGCTCCCTTTTGAGTACTTTATTATGATAAAGCCGCTAATTGGGTATATTAGCCTCATTATTTGTTTGTGTTTCAGGGGTCTGTGTTTCAGGGGTCAAATGTGTCTGTATTTTACAAAATATCATACATTAACTTTGTATAATATGAAGAATGCAAGTGTAGTGGTGGCAGACTTCTTGCTGCGGTGGCCCCATACCGCTGTTTTTACCATTTGACACCATTTCTAAAACAAGTTCAAACTTCTTGCGGTATGTGCGTTCTTTATGGTGTAGACGGCGCACGCCCTCTCCATGAGCGTTCAGATTGTCTTATAGTTATTTCTGTCAAAGCAGAGTGTGTGTTCTCTCACCACAACAATGACAATCATAGCAACATGGCCTCTGTGGCCTCATCCGCATTGTTACAAATTCTTGGGGGCGCGCAGCTCTGGGCTCAGACTCTATACATAAAGTCACTCAGGCCACGTGCAATGTCGCCACTTACAGTAGCTATGCCGTGTAGACCACACAGGCCACAAGTAGCTTGGAGTGCGTTTAAAGTCGCACTTCACCAAAGAACAATGCTGATTTATTTTGCACATAATCTCACACACTAAACAGTTTTGCACCCCGTTAATTTAGTTTGAGATTATTAGAGCATGAGTTTGAATGTGGCCACCAGTGATGTCATTTTGACATTGAATCCTTGTGTTGTGTTAATTACACCCCATGGGAATGATGTAGATAGCAATACCTTGTCAAATAGGGACTGCTACCTTATCATTTCATGGTGCTGTAATTGACACAAAACGCAAGGATACAATGTCCCCAATGACATCCCTGGTGGCCATATTCAAACACATTTACTCTCAATAACTGTGTGCAAAACTGTTTAGAGTTTTTGGACGTGTGTGAGAGTATGTGCAAAATGAATCGGCATTGTTATTTGGTGAAGTACCCCTTTAAGACATCGCTCTCATCTTGTCCCCCCCAGAACACCTGTATGTCTCTCCCTCTCTCTCCCTCTCTGCAATGATCATCAGTACTCCAACTTTAAACACAACTTGATGGGAACAAAGGCAATTCTGAAAGAGGAACAGTTAAACAATGTGTTGTTTGTTTGTGTGTGTTCTGTCCTTCAGGAGCTGTAAGGAGTCCATAGTGTTGACGGTGGTTCAGCCGTACCCAGTGAGTTGCTTCTCTCCCCCTCCCATCTTCAAAGGTTTAATTCCAAAAGACACAGAGTAAATCCCCCAAGAGGAACACACACTTCAATAGGCCTGTGTGTGTGTATCTGTTTACTTTGTTGACTTTGTGAATGCAAGACGTGAGTCACTGCCTGGCGCTGTTAGAGCTGGAGCTGTAGCCTGGCGCTGTTAGAGCTGGAGCTGTAGCCTGGCGCTGTGGCTGCTAGAGCTGGAGCTGTAGCCTGGCGCTGTTAGAGCTGGAGCTGTTAGCCTGGTGCTGTGGCTGCTAGAGCTGGAGCTGTAGCCTGGTGCTGTGGCTGTTAGAGCTGGAGCTGTAGCCTGGTGCTGTGGCTGCTAGAGCTGGAGCTGTAGCCTGGCGCTGTGGCTGCTAGAGCTGGAGCTGTAGCCTGGTGCTGTGGCTGTTAGAGCTGGAGCTGTTAGCCTGGTGCTGTGGCTGCTAGAGCTGGAGCTGTAGCCTGGTGCTGTGGCTGTTAGAGCTGGAGCTGTAGCCTGGTGCTGTGGCTGCTAGAGCTGGAGCTGTAGCCTGGCGCTGTGGCTGCTAGAGCTGGAGCTGTAGCCTGGTGCTGTGGCTGCTAGAGCTGGAGCTGTAGCCTGGCGCTGTGGCTGCTAGAGCTGGAGCTGTAGCCTGGTGCTGTGGCTGCTAGAGCTGGAGCTGTAGCCTGGTGCTGTGGCTGTTAGAGCTGGAGCTGTTAGCCTGGCGCTGTGGCTGCTAGAGCTGGAGCTGTAGCCTGGTGCTGTGGCTGCTAGAGCTGGAGCTGTAGCCTGGCTAACTCAAAGCCATGCGAGTATTTTGGGTCTTCAAATCTTTTATTTCTTGAAACAAAAAAAAAGTCTGCCAGTGGCTTAACCCAATAACACCTGTTTCAATAAACTTCAAATTGATTCTAGAGTAGTCTACCAAGTAAGTTTTTCCAGTACTTTTTGTCTAGTTTGTGCTTTGTTTAGCTTGTTTCATGTAAGATGCCTACAATGTCTACAACTTCGGATGACAAGGTTAAAATTAGTTAGTATAGTTCCAGTGAAGGAGAACGACTGTTAATTAACTTGACTTTATTTTTTGTCTGTCTTCTTTTTTTCTCTTCAAGTCACCCAAATCTGCATTCATCAGCGCAGCCAAAAAGGCCAAGTTAAAGTCAAATCCGGTGAAAGTCCGTTTTGCGGAGGAGGTCATCATCAATGGCCAGGTCCCAGTAAGTCTCTTACATCAGGGCTGTCAATCGACACAAATATTTTATAGCGATGAACCAAAATGTTAAAGGGATATTTTTCAACAGTTTAATACCGGTACTCTTATCAACATGGGAGTGGTATGCTTACTTGTACTGTATATGCAAATGTTTGTTTATTTTATTAAATAAAATGAATAACCAAAATGACAAATACTGTCTGGAAATACAAAGGTACTGCATTCTGCTTTTTTACTTACTTTCTTTTACTGTATGAAGCACACTCAGGGGCTCATACAGAAACAAGCATTTAATCGTAAAATATCTGTATTTTATTGTGACAAATAACTTGAACTTCAGCATAAAATAAATATGCTGCAAATAATCATAACGTGGCAAAGCCCAATAGGCAACAACAGATGGCCATATTGACCTGCTGAATGTAACATTACTCAGTAATATGAGTACCCACACAGCGTAGTATCCAACTTGACTCTTATAAAGGTTCACCCTGTTTTTTTAAACATTAAAACCAAACGATGGACCTCAATGCATCGCAACAACAAACTGTTATGGTTTGTAACCGACCCCAATCGCACAACACAAGACAGATATGAGAGTAAGCCAAAACAGGGCAAATATTTATTATAGAACAAAAAGCGGCACAGTCCCTTTAAGGGAGAACACAAAAACACTAGAGACAAGGAAATCTGGAAAATGCGGCACTGTGCCTTTAAGAGGCGAACAGGCTAAGGGACTAAGGCTAAGGGCCAGGGCTAAGGGCCAGGGCTAAGTGTCAGGGCCAGGACCAGGGGCACTGGAGAGGGGGACAGGGACAGAGGCCCGGAGAGGCGGGCTGGAGACAGGGACAGAGAACAGGGTTAAGGCCTTGGACAGGGCGAGGGCCAGAGCTGCTTACAGGGAAGAGGACAGGGTTCCGACGGCGGAGGCCTGGCACGGGGATAGGGGCCCGACAGCGGAGGCCGGGCACGGAGACAGGGGCCGACGGCGGAGGCCTGGCACGGGGACAGGGGCCCGACGGCGGAGGCCTGGCACGGGGACAGGGGCCCGACATCGGGGGCCTGGCACGGGGACAGGGGCCCGACAGCGGGGGCCTGGCACGGGGACAGGGGCCCGACAGCGGGGGCCGGGCACGGAGACAGGGGCCCGACAGCGGGGGCCGGGCACGGAGACAGGGGCCCGACAGCGGGGGCCGGGCACGGAGATCCTCCTCCTCCTCCTCGGATGCTGCAGACGGGCAGCGCAGAACAAAGGGGGTCCCAGGGGACCGGGATGGGAACACGCCGTCCTCCCGTGGAATACTAGGGAGCGACGACGAGCCTGGGTCCAAGGGGAACGGGATGGGCACAAGCCATCCTCCCGTGGAATACTAGGGAGCGACGACGAGCCTCACCCCAGGAACGAGGATCACGAAGAGACGCCTTCCTCCCGTGGAATCGGGAGCGATGGCGTGCCGCCTTGACGTCTGGAGTGGGAACACTGGAAAACCTCCCGTAGAGAATTAGAGAGCGAAGACGGTGTCCTACTCCAGGCAAACGGCGACAGGTGGTGATGGCTGGGCCGTCGTCTCACGCCGGAGACGTACAGAATGGTAACGTACAGAACTCCATGAACACAGACACAGATACAGAACGACCCGACCAGGACTGGAAGGGAGGTCCAGGTATATAAAGCCCTCTGGGGCGCTAATCATAAACTATGACAGCTGCGTGAAGGTAGTCCAAGGGTGGGGGCTGGTGAAGAGTAGAGGAGAGTAAATCATCGCAAGGGTGGGGGCTGGTGAAGGAGAGTAGAAGGCAGGGAAAAGATCTCACAAGGGTGGGGGCTGGTGAAGAGTAGGAGGCAGGGAAAAGTTCTCACAAGGGTGGGGGCTGGTGAGGTGAGGAGACAGGGAAAAAAGGTCCAGGGAACAGGCGAATCCTCACAGTACCTCCCCCTCCACGGGAGCCACCGGGCGACCGAAAAACTACCATGACGGGGCAGAACACTAACATGACGGACAGAACACTAACATGACGGGGCAGAACACTAACATGACGGGGCAGAACACTAACATGACGGGGCAGAGGACAAGACAAGGCAACAAACAAAAAAAAACTGGGCCATGCTAGCAGGGGAAGCTACACCTAAAGTGGGGCTAGCAGAGGGACTGGGTAGCTGCCAGAGCATTGCTAGCTACAGGGCCTATGCTAGCTGTACTGCTACATTAGCATAGAGGCTGCGCTAGCTGCCGGAGCTAGGCTAGCAGACAGGGCTGGACTAGCAAAGGAGAACAAGCTAGCTGGAAGGACAGTCCTAGCTGTGGGGAACAGGGTAGCTAACAGGGGAGCTAACGAGGCTAACAGGGGAGCTAACAGGGGAGTCAACAGGGGAACTAACAGGGGAACTAACAGGGGAACTAACAGGGGAACTAGAGGGAGCTAGAGGGAACTAGAGGGAGCTAGAGTGGGTTAGAGGGAACTAGAGGGAACTAACAGGGGCTAACTCACATACACTGTCTGTGCTGGCTGGGGTCGTCGACTGGTCGGGTCGTACTGTTATGGTTTGAAACCGACCCCAATCGCACAACACAAGACAGGTATGAGAGTAAGCCAAAACAGGGCAAATATTTATTATAGAACAAAAAGCGGCACAGTCCCTTTAAGGGAGAACACAAAAACACTAGAGACAAGGAAATCTGGAAAATGCGGCACTGTGCCTTTAAGAGGCGAACAGGCTAAGGGACTAAGGCTAAGGGACAGGGCTAAGGACCAGGGCTAAGTGTCAGGGCCAGGACCAGGGGCACTGGAGAGGGGGACAGGGACAGAGGCCCGGAGAGGCGGGCTGGAGACAGGGACAGAGAACAGGGTTAAGGCCTTGGACAGGGCGAGGGCCAGAGCTGCTTACAGGGAAGAGGACAGGGTTCTGACGGCGGAGGCCTGGCACGGGGACAGGGGCCCGACAGCAGAGGCCGGGCACGGAGACAGGGGCCCGACAGCGGAGGCCGGGCACGGAGACAGGGGCCCGACGGCGGAGGCCTGGCATGGGGACAGGGGCCCGACGGCGGAGGCCTGGCACGGGGACAGGGGCCCGACAGCGGGGGCCTGGCACGGGGACAGGGGCCCGACAGCGGGGGCCGGGCACGGAGACAGGGGCCTGACAGCGGGGGCCGGGCACGGAGATCCTCCTCCTCCTCCTCGGATGCTGCAGACGGGCAGCGCAGAACAAAGGGGGTCCCAGGGGACCGGGATGGGAACACGCCGTCCTCCCGTGGAATACTAGGGAGCGACGACGAGCCTCACCCCAGGAACGAGGATCACGAAGAGACGCCTTCCTCCCGTGGAATCGGGAGCAATGGCGTGCCGCCTTGACGTCTGGAGTGGGAACACTGGAAAACCTCCCGTAGAGAATTAGAGAGCGAAGACGGTGTCCCACTCCAGGCAAACGGCGACAGGTGGTGATGGCTGGGCCATCGTCTCACGCCGGAGACGCGGCAGGTGATGGTGACGTACAGAATGGTAACGTACAGAACTCCATGAACACAGACACAGATACAGAATGACCCGACCAGGACTGGAAGGGAGGTCCAGGTATATAAAGCCCTCTGGGGCGCTAATCATAAACTATGACAGCTGCGTGAAGGTAGTCCAAGGGTGAGGGCTGGTGAAGAGTAGAGGAGAGTAAATCATCGCAAGGGTGGGGGCTGGTGAAGGAGAGTAGAAGGCAGGGAAAATATCTCAAAGGGTGGGGGCTGGTGAAGAGTAGGAGGCAGGGAAAAGTTCTCACAAGGGTGGGGGCTGGTGAGGTGAGGAGACAGGGAAAAAAGGTCCAGGGAACAGGCGAATCCTCACACAAACACATTGTACAACATTTTCCATTACTCAAAGAACATTCCCTGGATCTCTCGCACTTCTAAAGCAAATCACACAATGTACTGTAATTGTGTGGGGAAAAATAAAGGGTCACAAAAACTACATTCTACTATGTGGAATCAAAACAGTGTCACAAATGCAACTGAATGGAGTCCAATGTTAATCTGTTGCCAACCTTGTACTGAGAGAGAGGTTATTTTCATTGTCTGGGCATATTGGGGGACAGACACATACAAATACAAGAAATGCATGTCAGTAATGAAGATTCACTCTGAACCAAAATTGCATTTATTTTTCTTGATATTTGAACTGGTATGACTGAATAACATTTTTACAATTAATACAACATTTGCATCATGCATAAAATAAATAGAGCTAATTTGACAGCTCTATTTTGCACATAATCTGACACGTTCAAAAACTGTAAACAGTTTTGCACACATTAATTTATTTTGACAGTTATTGAGAGTAATTAAAATACAGTTGTCACCAATGATGTCATCAGGGACATTGAATCCTTGTGTTAATTACAGCACCATGAAATGATGTAGATGAAAAAATAGACTGTATTTATATAGCACTTTTATCCAAAGTGCTTTACAAATGATGTCCCACATTCACCCATTCACTCACACACCCGACAGCAAAGGCAACCATGCAAGGTGCCAACTTGCTCATCGGGAGCAGTTAGGGGTTAAGCGTCTTGCTCAAGGACATTTTGACACACTGCCAGGAGGAGCCGGACTCGAACCAGGAACCTTCCGATTACCAGATGACCGTTCTACCTCCTGTCGCTACCTTATCATTTCCTTGAGCTGTAATTAACACAACACAAGGATTCAATGTCCTCGATGACAGCACTGGTGGCCAAACTCATTTACTCTCAATAACTGTCAAACTAAATTAATGTGAGCAAAACTGTTTCGTTTTTTGGATGTGTGTCAGATTATGTGCAAAATAAATCGGCATTGTTTTTTTGGTAAAAAAAAATGCCCCTTTAACGCTTCAGGGCCGTCACGGTCAAGGTCACCTCGTGCTCCCTGAACATTCAATAATCCTCCCCCTGACTTCCACTGACACAACTAATCAATCAACTAATCGATAGGAAAAGATGTGATTTATATACCTTTTTATTTCTTCTCTCTTTGCGTCACCAGGAGACTGTGAAGGATAACTCCCTTCTCTTTATGCCAAATGTACTGAAAGTCTACCTGGAGAACGGGCAGACCAAATCCTTTAAGTTCGACAGTAACACGTCCATTAAGGTGAGTGCCAGAGGTGCCGTGGTTTGGCTCACACAGAGCAACGTATCGTCTACAGGAGAGCGATGTTAAAGGAATACGCCAACATTGTGGAAAATGCGCTTAACCGTCTTCTCCAGAGTCAGACTAGATAGATAGATACCAATGTCCTCTCAGGCCCCGTTTAGACGGAAACGCTAGCAGGTGAATCCGCAAAAATATTTTTTCGGATGTGCCTTTCGTTTATACGGAAACGGCGTTTTTACGGGGTGAAACCGCAAAAAAGTGAGACTACCTTCCAGGGTGGAATTCCTAGAAACGCAAAAGCTTTGCGCTCTCGTCTAAACTGTTAAACTGTATAAATCTGTTAAAACGATGACGAAAGGGTTGTCACGGCTCTGGTCGCGCGTACTGCTTACGTCACAGGTAGCAGGTATGCGCCAGTAGCCGAGACGTAAACAAAGCAAGTATATTCAACGGAGATCACCTGAAGGCTACATTGGCAGTACTTTTAACCCTTTCACTGCCACACGACAGAAGGTTAACCCTTTACTATCACACAACCGGCTGTCGTGTGGCAGTGAAAGGGTTAAATACACAAGAATCTGTCCCGCGGCGTGAGTGGACCCACTGTCTGCGAGTGACTCTGCTTTGGTCCAATCACATTCCCCATCCACAGTCTGCGAATCAGAGGCAGAGTAGGGCGGGTCTTCACAGCACGTCATGTGACATATGCGCCAATCGTGTGACAGCGGGGCTCCGTCGTTACAGCGTCGTCTGCACGGAGAATTCCACTCCAAAACGCTCGTCTAAACGTAAAATTAAAAGTGAAACCGCAAGATGACTTTTGCGGTTTCTGTTCACAAAACGCTCGTCTAAAGGTAGCCTCAGTGTGTTAGCACACATGAATGGAAGCAGAAACGGGACCACTAACCTAACTTAAAACTCAGGGAGAGGTGTTTTCAGCCAACAGCTAGGCTAGCTGGTCCGTATCTGCTTCCATTTATTTGTGGTAAGCTAGGCTAGCTTGCAGCCGAATAGCTTTCTACTGAACAAAATTGGTATCTATCTTCTTGTCTGAGTCTGGAGAAGACTGTGCGCATTTCCCATAATGTTGGCATGTTCCTGTTAATTTTAACACCTACATTAGTCATAGTGCATGCTGTAAGTGCAGTATATTACGAAGTTTAAACTCCTTCCATCGTTGTGGTCTCTGCACAACCTTATCTTGACTCAGTTATGATGGGTGAAAAGGCAGCTCCGACTTCATTAACTACAGTACATGGAGATGTCGGAACAGAGCTCCTAGTCGAAAAGTTTAAAAGAAATATGCGATACATACAGTATTTAATTTCCAAATTTGTACACGTCAAACCATTGAATTGAACTTCAGATCGTTTCCTTATTTTTCCCATTTTTCTCACGCTTAGTCACACATGGAAATGATGGACGAGTGAGTGGGCGTATTGCACTGCGCTCCTATACCACCGCACACACCTCACACTCATGCGGCAGTGCTGGGCTCATGCAGGCTGCGGTGCTCTTGTATTAATTATGGATCTGCGTGCATGGTGTGTGTGTGTGTGTGTGTGTGTGTGCGTGCGTGCGTGTGTGTGTGTGTGTGTGTGTGTGTTAAAAAAAAATAAAGGATGTCATCTTGACCCTACAAGAGAAGCTATCCATTAAGAGCATCGAGCACTTCTCTCTGATGCTGGAGCAGCGGGCCGAGGGCTCTGCCAGCAAACTCATGCTTCTGCATGAGCAGGAGATGCTAACTCAGGTGAGACTTACCTTTAACCTTCTATTAGGTGTTCAGAAGGAGTATGTGTGACCACCGGGCGGGGGTTGGTTGGTTTGTACAACGTTATGTTATAGCTATAGGTAATATATTTACGTATCGTATCGGCAAAAGTCCAAAACAAACGCTGCAACCAGGAGTTGAACCAGCAATCCTTGCAGTCACAGATTATAGTTATAGTCTAAAATTTGATTAGAGTTAAAGTTGTAACATTCACTTAAAGGTTATGGTTAAGACATAAGGTTAAGGTTAGGGTTAAGGTTAGGGTTTGATCCCCAGCAGGGGAACAAGTCTTCTGAAAACTTTAAAAGTTAACATTTAGAATTTGAATATATGTACATATTTGTAATACGTACACATGTAAAAAAAAAAAAAAAAAAATTTAAGATTTATTTTTTAGTGTTTATCGCTTTTTACTACTGGGCAGTCCAGTGGTGAGAGAGAGGGGAGGAACGGGAGACAGGGTGGGGGGAAGACATTCGGCAAATAACGACGGGTCCGGGAATCGAACCCGGGTCGGCCGTGCCGCGGCTCAGCGCATTATGTGGTTCGCCCACTGGGGCCCCCAACATTTTCAATACAATACGTAAATGTATTACTTATGGCTATAACATACATATTACGTACCTTTTATCCTGTTGTCGATTACAGCCTGATACCATAATGCATTAACCTTCAAATATGAAATGTTCAACACAGAGATGCTTAGCCTCTATGGAATGATGTTTCTCCTGATCTGATTTAGCAGGAATTCTGCTAAATGTATTTATATATTTATTTATACATGTTTCATAATGTTTATACAGAGTTATACATTTACTTTGACTTAATGGTATTTGATGTTAAGAATTCTACCTGTAGTGCAAAACAAATGTGCAAAAGTGCTATGTAATTAATTGAGTAAATGTACTTGTTCAGACTGCCAGCCCAAATACATTTTTATCCAGATTGTATCCAGATGGATTTTATAAAGTCTAGACAGCAAAAAAAAAACGCATGAATTCCAAATTTAGCTAATCTGATCCAAACCAGATTTTAGAGGTGGTTTGAAATGCGATTCCAATCAGTTTCTAGAGCTGCGTCTCAGTCCGGACGCTCTGGCCACTCAAATAGGATTTCAAAGTGTCTTTTGCGTCACTTGCAACACTACACACAGCGGCGGTGTCAAATCCAGAGAGTCGGAAGTGCATCAGAGCAGCTAACGTTAGCTGATTGCTAGTCCATTTAGTTAGATTAGCTAATCAATTTGTCTAATGACAAAAAAATTACAAATTACATTACCTAACATCGTTAGCACAATGCACAATTGTCATTTGCTCTCACAAAAACGACATTAGTAATATAATGGACTGTTCTATGTTTTATTATGCGTTGTTGTATGTAAGGTGTTTGTCCCTTTTGAGTTGCTGTAGGGGAGAGAAGGTTGGCGGACTTCCGCCATATTGTGTTTTGGGGGAGTAGAAAAGAAAAAGTCTAACGTTCCATTTATTACTTTATCATAAAAGTTATACAGTTAAGCTCCCTCCCTCGAAGAAGCGCTCCATGGTGAGCAATACGGCGGTCGCTTGGTCTCTCCCCTTGTCCGCTGAATCCCGGTTTGGTCGCGTCATTCTGGGGTAGTGGCTGTGCCAAGTCTCCCTTGTCCTGCTTGCTGGGTCCAATTATGGTCTGTTCGTTCTGTGGTGATTCGGTGGTGGTGTGGACCCAATAGCAATCACAGGACGAGGGTAGAGAGACAGGCAGGACACAACAGGATGTAGTTCAACAAAAGGCTTTACTTGTATTTACACAAGGCTTACACTACAAAACAAGAACTAAGGGCTCAGCATATGCTGGCAGAATACACGACACCAAATCATAGGCAGTAATAAGGCAGAGAACAGACATGACAAATAGAACCACAGGACTGAGGCTACAGTAGACAGGAGTTAATTCCCCGATAAACCACAAGGTGGTGCCAGAGGACTGTCCAGAAAGTTCAGATCATGACATGGCCCCTTTGTCTGCTCCCAATAATTCTATCTTGTTGTTTTATTGTTTTTCCCTACCCATTGCAATGTCCATCTTCCCCCTTTGGGAATTATTCTCTTCAGATAGAAAACCCTCCCTTCTTTGTGGTCCCGAGATAAACTCCCTCCTCCCTTGATCCTGCTAGAGAAATGGTTTACCTGTCCCGAGAGGACTATATTAAACATACTACAGGAAATTGTCATAAATTTCCCCCCCTATATATATACCTTATATATCTATATATCTATATATAAATCCTCAATCTCTTACTTCTGTAAATTATTATCAATGAACACACAGGACTTGACGCTGTCGTCTTGTCGCTCGATCTCCTGATTGACTCTGAAAGGAAGTCCCTGTTCGTCCATGATTCAACAATAAACCCGCCCATAATCTCTGTTTCAAGCGCCTCGAAACAGCGTCTCCACCGAAAGGCCCTGGTCTCTGCCTCATCCTTCCCGGAGCAACACCGCCTGCGACCGCTGGACTCCGCCCCGTCGGCCGTCTCCACCCGCTGTCGGTGGTCTCCCTCGCTCGCTGTCGGTCATCTCCAGACTCTGAAAGCAGAAAAACAACACCAGCAGTCTCCTGTACACAACCTTCCTTTGTGTTTTCCATTATACCATGGCTTTGGACTTGCAGCTCGTTCCACTGTCCTCTCCAGTTCTCTATATATATTTTCTCTGCAAGCCACTGCCATGGCCACGCCCTTTCAGACTGTGTTGACGTTGTGAGTGTCATACAGCCCATGGCGCTATCGTTATCTATTAGTCTACCACCTTCTCAACACCCATCTCTGTCCTACAGGGCGGTTCTCTGTTTGTCGTCTTCCGTCGTGACACCAGCAGCTTACCGATACCCACTTCCGTCGCCCTATCTTCGTCCCACGGTTGGCCCCCAGCCCGCGCCAGTTCTTTCTGGTGACCGTGTCTTCTGAAAACTCTTGCCCTATTTATCAGGTGTGAGAAGGCGCAACTGGAAATCAAACTCCCTCTTTATTTAATTAACTGCACCTCATCTCTCTGTGAAGTTCTTATTTAATCCATTGTATAATTAAACTCTATTTAATTAACTTGTCTATCAATATTATCATATTAATAACATACAACAGAGCATCGCTCTAACATACAACAGAGCAGTCTGTCGCCCTAACATAAACACAGAGCAGTCCATCGCCCTGGAGCAGTCCGTCGCTCTATCCTAAACACAGAGCAGTCCATCGCCCTGGAGCAGTCCGTCGCTCTATCCTAACACAGAGCAGTCCATCGCCCTGGAGCAGTCCGTCGCTCTATCCTAAACACAGAGCAGTCCATCGCCCTGGAGCAGTCCGTCGCTCTATCCTAAACACAGAGCAGTCCATCACCCTGGAGCAGTCCGTCGCTCTATCCTAACACAGAGCAGTCCATCGCCCTGGAGCAGCCAGTCGCTCTATCCTAAACACAGAGCAGTCCATCGCCCTGGAGCAGCCAGTCGCTCTATCCTAAACACAGAGCAGTCCATCGCCCTGGAGCAGTCCGTCGCTCTATCCTAAACACAGAGCAGTCCATCGGTTCCCTGCCTCACTAACCCTCGATGACAGCCGACTCACTAAAAGGGTAGCAGAGACCACTCTCTGCCACTAGATGGTAGCAGATATCCATCTTCAAATAATTGCCTGCATTACCCACTCCCACCCCTAGATGGTGGCCCACTCAGTCTAGAGTACTTTCGCTGACGTGTCTCTCCTTGGTCTCTAGTTCTTCCTTATCTCCCTGTAGAGCCTTGCGGACATCTTGTCTCTGTGCCTCTCCCTCAGCTATCTTGTTGGAGTTTCTGTCCAAGCTGCCGACCTTCAGAGCACTGGCTCTGTATTACTGTGGAGACACAAAACTGGCTATTTTTTTTTGCACTGTCCCTTTAATGCCTCTGGTTACCGACCACACCCGTAACGTTGTTCACTGCTCCTTTCACCTCACAGTCCCCCTTCCCGCCTTCTGTGTTTGAACAGTAATCAACTAAATACGATGTCGCCCCTTTAATTAAATGAACATCTCCCCTTTGCCTCTCTTCTCATCTCGCTCCTACGATTCTGCACCGGCCCCGTTTGTTTTCATTCTCTGTAGATAAAACCTCTCGGTTTTCAAAACAACACTCTGCATCTCTGCCGCTCTCCCAAAACACACTCCCCCCCTCTGGCTTTTCCTCTGTGTCTTCAAAACACATTACAGCTGGCCTAGGTGTGTGTTAATTATGTTTACGGATGTACATATGTGTTTTTATTTGGCTTAAAGATCAATAACAGTAACGTGCGTGCCAATGAAACTCACATCTGGTTCCACGGCTCTGTTTCTGGTGTGGTCCATCGATCGGCCCCATGGCCCTCTCTCATGGCTGGCCTCTCCCCCACGCTCTTCACCACCGTCGCGTTATTGAAAAGTCTTTTGCAAATATCCGGCAAACGCGCACCAGCGGTTAGATCCTGATCAATCAGCCAGTATCACCTCTTCATCTGTTTGGCTCGTGTTATCACCTCTCCATCCACTAACCCTGCGTTGTGTTTATTTCTTTGACGTCTTCTCATACTGGCTGTACAAAATGTGTCATTCCCCTTTAATTCAACTCCGTAACCATAAGTATTCGACACTGGACAGCGTAGTACCCTTCTTGAAATTTTTTGTTTATTACATAAACCAAAAGCCTCAGATCAGATGTTATCAGATTGTATTGTCCTCGAAAAGTCTTTGGAAGAAAACTAAATTCATTATTCTAATGATCTCTCCTTTCACCCCCGCTCGGGGTCGTCGCGGCCTAGCTGTTATCCAAAAGCCTTCATGGTTGTCGTGCCACGTCAGTCCTCCCCCCCCCCCCCCCCTGCGTGTCTCTGATCAACGTCCGCTCGTGTCAGCTTCGTGTCTAGATCTAAACCCATACGCGGAAGAACACTCACATTATAAACAATCATCATCATCATTAATGACAGGCCCGCCCCCCTTTCCTCATTACTATGTGACACGGCCATCTTTGACCACAGCTATTTGACCCAGATCACTATAGCAACGGCAAAGTTGATATTATTCCCCCTCTGTGGTCACACTGCTCTGTGTCGCCAGCGCTGCTGTAGACACTGACCTTGATGCTGTGGCCATCAGCTGTTGATGTTAAACAACACAGCCTCCTCCGCCACACACTCTCTGACTGCCAGCTACTTTTGAGATCTATAGGCTCATCTCAGTAGACGCTGTCACCCACCGATATATATATATATATATATACATTATATGCATATAGAAAAACATAGACCTCCTTAATCAACCTTCAGGATCAACAAATCAACTCAATTAATTAGGCTGTTGTTTGGACGCTCCGTTTCACCCAGCTGATAACGGCCCTCTGCCCAGTTTGACTGGAGACAGACATACCTACTCAAAATGATGATAATGGTATTATCCTCTCTATATATCGGTTATAAACCAAATGAAAATCATCGATTTCCTTCACTATGTTCCCCGGGTCCTATGTTCCAGGCCGCTCCAGGATGAGATAAATTCCAGTGAAATATTAGGCGGCAGTTTAACCATATTTGACATGGACTGGATCAGTCCGTTTGCTCACAGATTTATAATAATATTCATTTATCTCCCGAATCAGACGTAGTCCTATTTGAGAGTGAGAAAAAGCCTGCCGTTAGCTTCGGGTGCCCGACTTTATATTCTAGAGCTCGCCTATATTCTACTGAATTATTGCGAGTTGTAGACCTAGCTACTTGACATTTATGATTTGTAACATAGGACCCGAGGAACATAGGACACGGGGAACATAGAGATGACCCCCATAACATAACAGTTAGCTATCGTTATATGGCTGTCAACAATCGTTAACGGTAGCTCAAATCACGGTAGAAACCAATCAGATTTGCCTGCAGTCTGAACAAAGCCTTAGTTACTCCCTACTCCCAAGTATAATAGTGTTTGACCGATGTTCCTAGTCATCATGACAAGGTCGTCATGTGATTGAATAGGAGAATGATCACAGCCCAATGAGTAATAACCACTCAGGCTCCTTCATCAGCGACATGACAGGCCGTTGTAGCTCTCCGCAAACAAAAACATCAATCATTGTGACATTATTGTACCTCGTATCATTATGCTGTGCTGACTCTATGCTCATACAGTCAGATGTTTGGTACGTGGAACATTGCTGTACAAAATAAGTATTGCAACTGCGCTATGTAACATAATGTTACATAAATAAATGTGCGTCTTTAGTTAAATCACGCAGTCGGGCCGAGTTCGACTGAACAAGAACAGTGAAGCGTGAACACAATGGTAAAATAATACCCAAAGTTAATTACCTTACTTGGAGAAATGTATTCATTGTTGCCGTTTTCTCTGGTCCGCCATGTTTAAACACGATGATGGCCACAGGAGCTTGACATTTTTTTAAATGGACATTTGCGTAAAAAACATATTCTCTCATTGTGCTAACCTCTTGTTGTCCGGATTGGGGGTGGTGTAGGACACACACACAAAAAGGGGAATCTTAAAGTTACTGGGGAAAGAACCCAAAGTAGCCACCACTGCCTAGCAGTTGAAAACAACAAAAAACCAACAGCACTACAGAGAAAACACATGCAAGCATGAGCTTGGGACACTCCTCTGCTATTGATGGAAAACATGAAATGGACAAGCATCCAAACACAGTCACCCAAGCCTACTTAAAGGCACTGCACAGCTGACACCAATCAGGTGGCAATCAAGCCCACACACCTGCCAATGCCGCATGGCAATTAACTGGTGTCTGGTGATTGACAGCTCACCAGAGATAACCCAAAATATATCCAAAGCACACTAGAATAAACTAAAATAAAACCCACATAAACCGTGATCCATCACACTTGTGAATGGAATTTTAGTGAAATTAAAACCATTCCCCATTTTTCTGGGGACCGCCTGGAACCCCCTCAAAGTCCTCTGGGGGGCCCCGGACCCCACTTTGAGAACCAATGACCTACTGTACTACCTACTGGCGAGATATTCTAAGAATATTGAAAATATCTTGCTCACTGTTAGCAAATTACTTCTACTGACAAAATGTGAAAATAATTTTTCCTTTTTCGAAAGAATATTCTTCATAGTAGGATTAAGAAAAACGTTAGGTTATGACTATAACCAAGTTCTGTTAGTATAGCGACGCTCGGCATCGCTCTCTGCACTATCTCGCATACGTGCACGCGCACTGAATAAAGACCACAATGTACCTTTAATCCCAATATTCGTCTGACCACACCCCTATCAGCTTACCCATATAAGCAGGGGTGGGGCCACCCACTCTCCTCCTTCCCAAGCTTTCGCCACAAGGCGAGGTCAAAGGCTGCAGCGGCGTCGGATGCCGAGCGTCGCTATACTAACAGAACTTGGTTATAGTCATAACCTAACGTTCTGTATCGTATCGCTCTCGCTCGGCATCGCTCTCTGCACAAGGGAGGCCGAGCGAGAGCCAACGGCCGACAAATACACCCCGCTGACAGCCCCCCACAAACCATCAGAACAGGGAGGGCCGAGCTCCCCCGACCCACCCTAATGGCGGGCACCCCCCCTATTAGGGGCTTCACGGGAGGGCGACGGACCCGACCGTGCGAAGAGGCACTCAAGCAACTCAACGCACAGGGTGAGCAGACCGTGGCTTGACCCCACGACTACACACACGCACAACCCGCATGCCACCCGGGAACGAACGGAGGAACAACCTCGTTACTGCCCCCAGAATCACGGGGTCAAGGGCAAACCCAACCCCGTGGCAAGGCCGTAGCAGCGGAGCACGAAGGAAGACCCAGACCCACCAAAAGGACTGGACTCCCTAGAATGGGGGCCCGGAGAAGTCCATGATGCCAGCATCAAGACCCCACCAGGTGGGCACGTAGTGCCCCGCCCCCCACATCGCCAGCGTATTCGGACAAAGGCCCCTCAGTTACTGCACCTGGTATTCCCAGGCGGAATCCCATCCAAGTACTAACCAGGCCAGAACCTGCTTAGCTTCCGAGATCGGACGAGATCGGGCGTGTTCAGGTTGGTATGGCCGTAAGCCGAGCGGGCCCTGTCCCCCCAATAGTACACCGCCTGGCACACTGACCCTGCAGAACAGGCAGTCAGCATGGCCGTAAGCACACAAAAAAGGTTAACCAACGGAAGCAGGCAGCGCACCGGGGAAAAACCAGGCAACAGGCTGTTAACCCTAGCCTGGAGACTGCGGACGAGACAGGCGCCAGAGGGGACAGCTGAACACAGCCGCCCCGGCGGAAGGAGCGTAAGCTGGCGGTGTTGCATGACCAAGCCTCCATTTAAAAACCCCCACCCAGAGGGGTCGAGGCAGAGAAGGCTGACACGATTGGCAGACGTCATGAACGTGCAGGGGCACCCTCAAACGGTGAACCCGGGAGTTGACACTGCTCCAACACACCAGGGAATCAACCACCTCGGTGTTACCCAATGCGGTGGTTGTTCCTATAACCCCTCAAGAAAAAACTCCAAAACACACCTGCGGGTATACACCGGCTATACCGCAGTACAAGTGTTTCAGTTTCCAAAAAGGGTTAACCCAGGCCTACGGGTCGCAAACATCACTTCGGACCGGGCCTGGCGGTACGGGAAGCACAGGGTCACCAGAGGAGGTCAAAAAACCACCCCCACAGGCCCCTCTTCGCCATGCGTGAGAGAGGAGCGAAAAATAATGGAGAACCAGCCCCTAAGCACACCGTACCTGGTATTCCCCGGCGGTCTCCCAACCAAGTACTAACCAGGACCAACCTGTGTAGCGGCCGAGATCCGACGAGATCGAGCGCGTACAGAATGGCATGGCTGTAAGCCATGACGACAGTGCTGAGTAAAAACATACCCAACCAGGGTCTCCATAGCGCTTAACCCTGTGACACCCAGACCGACCTGGCATTTTTCCCCCTGAAAAAAGCCCAAGTCCCTCAGGGTACCAGAACAGCAGATCTGCATCCCCGGCGGACAACGGGTTCAACTGATCTGGACCAGCGTGACCAGAACCAGTCCCGTGCCCTAACCACGCCGACATGCCTACTCCAGGAGAAGGGCAGATATGCGTGTTGATCTTAACATGAAAAGAAGGCGCCACCCAGACGTTCGGACGAACCGCGCCTGGTGGCCCACCCCAAGGGCGTGAGACCCCACCACATATGTTCAGATCCATCCCGTCATCATCCCCCAGACATGAACGAGAATCCGTCGACAACCCACCCAGGTCATGGGATGTGGTCGTCGGAAGAGGAAAAACCCCCATCTCAGTTGCTTTATAAAAACGCTGTTTCAACCACAAGCAACCAAGGCGTGCCAGTCAATCGCCTGTTTACAGCGAGCTAGCACTATACGTGCGTCGGGACACACCCCCATCAATGAACAGGCTAATTAGACCCGTCATTGAATCCCCAAGGCGCCCAGGGGAACGACAAGAGGGGTGTGACACTCCCTAACTCCAACACTTCTCGAATAGAAAGAAGGAAGCATCAACAGTATGTATCCCAGTCTACACAGCCGGGGTAAAAAATGTTCACATTTTTACATCCCACCACCCTCCCATAGGAAAGAGACGGGGATCCCCAGAGAGACTTCCCACGCGAGCTGTACAGATTGAAAAGAATATATTGCACCTTGAGCCATGTAAAAAACTGGTTTTAGGGCCTCCGGGGAAGAGGCACTGAACCCATACACACTCAATAAACGAATTGAATCGAATATACATACAATAGAAAAGGACCCTTCTAGAGGGTCCACTCACTTTGACAATCTGAGGAGGAAGGCTCTGTACTCTGATGGAGGCTTCCTCACATGGAAGAAGGAGTCCGAACTCACAGAAGGCCTGAATAGGCGCTTGGTGAGGAGGAGCCCTGACCACCCCCCCTGAAAACAGATCCATCACATGGACCTGAACAGCACACGGAAGTCCTACCAACAGAGACGCGCACGGTGACGTACTCTATGGCGGGGGAATTCCTGCGGTGCACATGCCCAATATACCAGGCCGTGGGACCAGGAACTCCCTCCCCCCCCCCCCCCGTAACGTGCCGAACCGCCACGTGACGGGAACCTTGAAGGACAGGGGGTGTACCCCTGACCGACAGAACAATGGGGAGAGGAAAGGTTACCAGTTCACCCCTTTACGACCCCACACCCATGATACGATGTAACGACAAAAAGAGAATATGACACAGTCATAGTCAGCTCTATGAAGCGTTTCACAGCTCCACACAGCGCATGAGCTAACCTGCTATCTGATTTTTACTAAGGAAAAACACAGAATAGAGAGGGCTCTAAGAACCCCGGTCCAACATACACATGTGCTTCTGTGGCCAGTACAACCCAGTTGTAGGTCACATGACACACACAACCCATCATCACCTACAAAAAATGGCAAAAACACTCAACAGAGGAACGCCGTTTTTTTCACAATGAGAGAATACATCATTCTTGATTAGTATCGACCACAGGCCTTGCTAAGCACACATGACAGCAACCAAACCAATTTCCCTTTAGGAAATAAGTTTCTCCAGCAGATTTAGCACAACCTCAGCAATCAAGCTAAGAGTTACATCGTATCCCTACCACACAAAAGACACAATTAATGCACAACATGTCTGATAGGAGGATGAAAAAGTCCCCAGGGAACCGGGGGGGAAACACAATCCTCCTATTTTACCCTCAATACGGCCAGTTAAAACAGGAAAACCTGTTAATGTGTGAACACACTGTTCATTGTCATTACAGTCTGAGAAAGAACATTCTTTTACTCACTTGTCACCAAGCATAGCTTCATAGGTTAGTTACCTTAGTTGTGAGTACACGGCCGTGTTTCTCACACAACAACCAGATCATTACATCCCGTTTGCACGGAGAAGCTAACTGCCAGTGACAAAAACAGCTCACACATAACCCGCAACGTATCCTAAATGCATTGTAGCAACACACGTTTTGGGAAAAACACCGTCATTCACAATACATTTAGCAAAGTAAAACCAGAAGACGTGTTATGAGGTCTGGTCAACCCCGTTCCTACCCGGAACGCAGATCAGCGAAGTGCAGTCACAGACACCGTAGGAACACAGTCGCTCCTGTGTTGTCCGAACTGGGCAGCGTCACCGCCCCAACCCGCACTACAGTCCCCTGTTGATGCAACCTTGCCGTCCTGGCTCAGGGCAGGGTCGACGAAACATCCCCTGTCAAGGATGACGTCGTGGTCAAGAGTGTAAAACATGTTAAAATCAAAGCACGTTCAACAGAATAGCCTCAAGCTAACGGCCGCTCCAACCGTTCGGGTGCTACTGCTTCTGCTCGCGAGACGCCGATCTAACGACACACGCGATCAGAAGCGAGCTCACGGCGGCGCGCGAGAAGCTAAGCTACCCCGCGCCAGCCATGGCCCATAGCAGCAAGCTAACGTTACCTAGCGACCACGACATGCTAGCCCCGCAGCTAACAGCTGACTGGCTAATAGTAGGCCCTAAGCAGGCCACACAGCGATCCAGCAGGCTAACGCAGCAGTTAACAGCTGACTGGCTAACCGTAAGCTATGAACATGTAAACAATGACATAACACTCACCCAGACAGGCCGCCGTTCTGAACCTCTCCTCACTTTTTAAGAGAAAAGAGAAAACAAGATGTCAACACCGCTTCACAACGGTGACTTTACCACATCCGACGGAATCAGCACAGTACCAACTGGCCTGTGTAGCTGACTTTGAACATGAATCCGCCGCTATCGCACATTACATGCACATATCCCCTCGTGAAGGAATACTCTCATTTGGATATGAAAGATGGGGCCTTAACACGGTGACAGAGAGAATCCACTCGTCCAGAACACACAGGGATCACCAGTGTCAATGGTCGCGGCCCACTAGTTAAAACTATAATGGTCTTCAGACCAAGGCCTTCTGTCGCCTAGGTGGCTAAACAAAGGACCCTAGCCTGGGGCCGGTTTCCATAAACTTTGTCAAGTAGCCCCCATAGCACTAACAGACAAGTGGAGCCCGCCAGCAAACACTACTCACCCAACCTGGAACGCACCGCTTCTCACAACAGCGGCATGTCCGACAGTTCAGCTGTGGCCTGACAGGTTTCACCCCAACAAACACAGCAAGGAACTGCAGTTGAGAAGCATGCAGCGGCGTGCTCCCAATACGAAAACCGGTGGAGGGTTTTTAGAATGATCATCATCTTCCAGACACTCCAGTACGAAGACAATATCGCCGTATTTTCTCGAAAATAGTGAGAGAGAAAATAAAGATATGATGTCAACGTATCCTTGTTTCCCAAAGCTGCTCCTAAACCTTTCTTCCATCATGGTGTCAAGTGTGGGGATCTACCGAGGCACTTCTTCCTTGTGGTGAAAGCGAGAAGGAGGAGAGTGGGTGGCCCCACCCCTGCTTATATGGGTAAGCTGATAGGGGTGTGGTCAGACGAATATTGGGATTAAAGGTACATTGTGGTCTTTATTCAGTGCGCGTGCACGTATGCGAGATAGTGCAGAGAGCGATGCCGAGCGAGAGCGATACGATACAGAACATGAAAAAACATCACGTGCCTTGTGCTTCTCACCTACAGCTTCAGTCTTCAGAGCCAGTGTATAAACATGTCACTGTGGCCTCTTGTTTGAAAAGACAATCATTCATGATGTCTAACTGTTGTTGTTTTATTGCTTTTTGCAGACACCAGCATTAAAAAACTAGATTTGTGTGTGTGAATTATTGACACCGAGGACACGACCCGTGACTAATTAGGCCATTTCCTTGTCCTTGCCGTGTGCTCCAGGTGACACAGAGACCAGGGTCACACAAGATGAAATGCTTCTTTCGAATCAGCTTTGTTCCAAAGGACCCAGTGGACTTGCTCAGGAGGGACGCTGTGGCGTTTGAATACCTCTACGTTCAGGTGAAAAACCGCCAGACGCATGACCCAAATAATATCCTGTCTATGCCAGTCATTATCGCCATGATGATAGTGGTAGGGATTTACACTCGCACTTTCATACACTTTTAATATCATGGTAGCATGATGGTAATTTCAGTTCTACCATGGTGCCAGCCATTGCATAAATAATTTACCGTGGTTATGTATCGCCATGTTACCACTTTTGTACTTAAATAATACTATGGTATTATCCAATTCGCAATTGTAATTTCTTGGTATTTCAATAATGTTTTTGTCATCGTTAGTGACCAAGAAGTGATGGTGATTATTACCATGATACTTTTTTCGTATGGGTAGTATTGCTAGCTCCAAGCTTAAGAGTTGCCACCAGGTTTAATAAATGTGAAATGGTAAATTGCTGCATGTATATATCGCTTTTTTCCAAAGCGCTTTACAATTTGTTCCTCACATTTTACCCATTCACTCACATTAACACACCCATTCACACACCGACAGCGGAGGCAACCATGCAAGGTGCCAACCTGCTCATCAGGAGCAATTAGCAAAAAAGTGTCTTGCTCAAGAACACTTCGACATGCTGTTAGGGAGGAGCAGGAATTGAACCGGAAACCTCCAGATTACCAGACGACTGCCCGAACCACTGTCGCCCCTGAACAGAGCAGGGCTAGCTGAATACACAGCATTAATACACAGGTATCTAAGGTGCTAGAATGCCTTAAGTGCTGTCATGCTGTAATCCATGTTTATTTTATGTTCTTAGAATAGAATTACAGGACATGTACTATTCTTTAAATAAAACATTTTTAAAACACTCAAAAGTTAGAATTGAGTCTGTAATGTTGGACAAACAGACCTATACAGTATACAGTATGGCTGCCATAGGTGTTGTACAGATCAGTACAACATACTGTAGGTCTGGATCTTAACGTTGCCTAGGAAATGTGAGAGAGTTCTGTACATCTCATGTTTCTCAGGAGATGAGAGGGATGAGGGGAGTGTAACCTTGCACAGTTGTCCCTCTCTCTCTCTCTCTCTCTCTCTCTCTCTCTCTCTCTCTCTCTCTCTCTCTCTCTCACACACACTCTTTATCTCTCCATGTATCTATCTGTCTCTCCCACACACTCTGCCATCTCTACCATTCTGTCTCTGTATGTCTCTCTGAGTATGTGTCTCACTCCCTTTCTCTCTCTCTCTCTCTCCTCTCCCTGTCCGCCCCCCCCTCTCTCTCTGTCCCATCCAGAGCTGTAATGACGTGGTATTGGAGAGATTTGGGTCAGAGCTGAAATACGACACAGCTCTGCGTCTGGCTGCCTTGCAGATGTATATTCTCACTATTAACACCAAGCAGTCGCAGAAAGTCTCCCTCAAGTATATAGAGTAAGTGGCTTGGGTTTCACACTGTGCCATGCACCGCTGACTCAACTGTCCGCTGGTCTCCTACATACTGCACTGGACAGAGAATCTCTCTTCTTAAAAGCACAATACCAGTGTCTTTGACATGTGGCTCCCCACTCATTCTTCATATAAAGCTGTCCTTGTCTACAGAAATTCTTTAGATTTTCATCCCCCCCCCCAAAAAATGGGCAATTTACATTTAAGTTTACTTGTAGTTTTATTTATTCCCACGAATGCCCACTGATGTCTAGCTAAAGCATGCACTTTTACTGGGTTCTATTTAGAGCGTTTACGAACAATCTTATTGCTTCCGAAAGGAACGACTCTTCTTCTTCCTCTATATTTCCATCAGACTGGGCACACTATTTACCAATGAAAGGTTTCAAAGCATCGATGCAGTAATTTTTTATCAATTATTATTTTGTAATCGATTTATGCAATTTAGTCGATTAATGGTGGCACACATACATGTTTCTAACTACATCTGCTGCTTTTTATTGAGGTTATTATTGACAAAAGGCATGGATCTAACTAGTGCTGCTCTGTTTCATATAATCAATCCCTTCTGTGATTGTCACGTCAAAATAATAAGCGATCCTGATTGACTGCTTCAATGCGGTCTCCTCTGTGTGAACAGAGTACTCTCACGGAATGTTTGTGTAAGTTTGTCTTTCTTCCAACATGGCTGCCTGTAGCCACTTTAGAAAGAAAATGCCTAATTTCTGTGCTGTGAGTAGGTAAAACATTGGAAAAGCGCCATATTACTGTTCCACCGTGACTTGTTTACAAGATCCAGTAATAAGACACCATCTTATACAAATGTGGTTGATACATTTCTCATATTTCAACATGTAAAAACCATGGTGTTGCACATAGCAACCGTTGTTTGTTCCAACATGGAGGACAAAGTCTGTGAAGTAAGGTACATCATTTTTGTTTGTTTTGAGAAAATCCTTGAAATTCTGTTGCTGTGTTGTAATCGTGGCATGATCCTGTCCTGTCAGTTTAGTCGAGTGCACGAGTGTGAGGTCATCGATTCCCAGTCAGGAGGCTACTTATGGCGCTACTGAAATGACCCTTTTGGCTAATCAGCCCCTGGACTGTGTGTCCTCCACAGGAAAGAGTGGGGCTTGGCGCTGTTCCTGCCCCCTGCCGTGCTCTCCAGCATGAAGGAGAAGAACATTAAAAAGGCCCTGACTCACATCCTGAAGACCAACCTGAACCTGGTCCCGCCCGGTAAAAAGGTACCGGATCAGACGACACACACACACACACACACACACACACACACACACACACACACACACACACACACACACACACACACAATACAGTATATGCACGCACAACATCATCACATTCACAGACATAAAGGTATTGTGGTAAATTCCCACAGAACTTCTACAATAATTTGAGGTTATTGTAGTACAGTACAAATGAGATTGATTATCTGGAAGGAGGAGAAAGGGATCATACGTGATAGAATTGTTGATCTCCTCATCTGACTTAAGCAGATGAGGAATAAACGTGTAGGCCAGACAAACCATGAACTATAGTCCAATTCAACATTTATTTGATCAGAGCCAGGGCCAAGAGTGAATAAAAGGTTGCCTTTCACATACAAAGGATTTATCAGAAAACATTAACATGGCTGCTGTGTACAGGAATCAACAAGGTTTGCATCTCAAACCCCAACATGTACATAAAACAGTCACTCGTTAACATAATTTGAACATACATAGTTTCCTGTAGGCCCCGTTTTATATGAGTAAGCCTGGTTTCTAAGATAAGTATCTTTACATTCTATTTTAACCAACCAAGGGTCCATGATTTACTCACATAAAAAGCAGCACAGTCTCTCTGGTGGAAGGAGCGGTGGAGCCCAACAGACCCCTGGGGTCGGTCCGGTCTGAGGGCTCCTGAACTACCAATTTGTCTCCTCTTATATACTATAATTTCTAGCCAATAATAGAATACAGTTGGTCCGTGGGCGTCTTCTGTGAGCGGTCTCCTGTGGGCGATCTCCTGTGGGGGCTGGCAGCCCCCCCCCCCTGGGTTGTGGCGACGTGATGGGACAGAGACAGAGGGGGCCCGTCGGTGGCCCCCGTCGGTGTGGTCCCCCGCTGAGCACAGAGGGGTTCTGCTGGTGGCCCCCGTCCGTGTGGTCGCTGTGTTGGGTCTTGTCTCACGAGGGGGGGCTGGCATGATGTCCTCTGGTGGGGGGGTGTGAATACTCTTTGACCTTTTGGGCCTTTACCATACAGTACTAATCTGGTCACATTAGGTGTGACCTTTATCTATCCAACTGTCCCTGCGTCTCATTCCTCATTTAGCCCTGCAACCACTTCTGCTAAACAGTATACAAGTTTATTTATGAAATTCAACTCAATATTTACCACATTTCCCCGTTTTGACGATTCTTATCGTCACATATGATATATTGACTTGATTTTCTATACATACTAACCATACAAAGGATACATTTTTTCTAAAATTAAAATTCATTTTTTCAAAATGTCTCCATTTTTTCTTTTAAACAAAAACTTTGAATATGCTAACAACAATTAAAAATAACTTTAATCTACACATCACAAATTGAATCTAAAAATCACAAATTTAAAACCCAATTATCTTAATCTACAGGAAAGTTTGTTCCCACACTCTTTTAGATGATCTGGTTGAGAGAAAACATACATTAGTATCACAATATTTTCATTTTTACATTCATTCAATAATCTCTTCTTTCTGCTAATTTATTCCTTAAGATAGTACAATCACATCTGCATAATCAATCAATTGCTTCCCACCTATCCTCCCCCCTTTTATGACACATATATTGGTCATAATCTTGTCACTTCTTGTTTCCACAGCTCAGTTTGGCAGAGGAAAGCAGAATTTCAATGAAAATTTTCTTTCACCCATTCTCCTCACTCTGGCCATCTCCTCACTTATGTGAATGCATCCTTATCTGACCCTGCGTTGTGTTATTTATCCGCCCTTTGCTTGCGCCCTACCAAATCAATGTGCACAAGACAAAGCCCATCAGTACTTATCCAGTCTCGTCCCTGTCCCCTGCAGTCCAACCACAACTCCACTACACCCCAGAGAACCTTGTTCACACACTGTCAGCTCAGTCTTCAGACTGGCCCCGCCCTCCCAGGCCAGGTCATCCCAGGTCCAGTCATCGATTATCTCATGACAACCCGTCGTCAGACGATTATAGCGTGGAAGTTCCTCCAAACCACATCTGTTCAGTTTTTACAACCTGGCCCCACCCGCATGGGGTTTGTATAGGCAGGGGTCTCTGTGTACAAGAATTCTCTCACCATCATTGGACTGCAGAGTAACAGGGAAAAACGAAATCCTACATTACCGCTTCTAATGAAATGTATTCATGTCTCCCCCATCGTCGATCTGCCTTCCCCCTCCCTTTTTCTGAGCTGTTGAAGACACAAGCACAGAGCAAACTTTTTACACAACATGTCAACATACTCAATAAGGGAAGCCATTAATTCCATATGCAAATCGTGGTGGCACTACTTAACTGTCATTGATCTGATCCAATGCATCCCAGCCTCCATCTGTTCCAATGTATCCCAGCCTCCAACAGTCCTCTCCCCAGATCATGACAGAGAAATAAGAAACAAAAGGCAAATAATCAAAAAAACATTCCAACAGATGTGAAAGCAGATCAATGAAATTAACCAGCACCAACCGCAGACCACCTCAATGGTTATTTAGAAAGAAAAGAAAAGAAATCCAAAACTCTAAATTCAAAGATTAAAAATAGAAAAGAACTCTAAAAATCTAAATTCAATCCCTCATCCAATTGATTACATAACCACAGACATATCATACTTAAACACATTTTGTTATTTTTACGACTAGTTTCACCTTAAGTGAAAGCTAAGTTGTGTGTGTGTATGTATGTGTGATCAGATTGTGTGAACGTGTGCCTGTGTGTGTCTGTGTGTGTGAGTGTCTGTGTGTGTGTGTGTGTGTGTGTCTGTGTGTGTGTGTCTGTGTGTGTGTGTCTGTGTGTGTCTGTGTGTGTGTGTGTGTGTGTCTGTGTGTGTGTGTGAATGGGTAATTAAGGCTTCCTGGCCCCCACCCCCAGCTCAATCATTCACTGAAATCAAAAGGACATAAACAGACAACATCTCAATCTCACACATACATACAAAAATTAAATCTAAATAAAAAATATTATCTGTACCAACTCAACCAAAAAATATGACCTAACGTAAAGGCACTCATCCAATTTCACAGTGTCACAACACATTCAATCCTGAACCTTAGAGATTTTTAGAAAAGAAATCAAAGCAAAATAACTGCTAAAACACAATCTTACATCATAGCAGCTTCTAAACAACCCCCGTCACTAAATTATCCCACTGTGACCCAAGGATTTGCAAATGGCATTTAAAGATATAACCAATTACACAAGCATCAACAGATTCCAACATAGCAATGCAACAAAATATACCCCAACAAGCCTACATCATTAAATTATCATCCCCATGATCTAAAGACTTGCAGCAAACATTAATATTTCATACACCTCACCCTGGGGGCAAGCCGCCCCCCCAGGTTTGAATAAAACACACATTCCTACTGCCCCCAGGGGAGACTAAATCCCTTCCCCCCAGAGGCTAAGTAGCACACATTTGCAATTTCACCTAGTATTATCCCAACTACTGTCATTAAATCGTCATTGCATTAATAACATTGTTCCCTGACACAGACAGCAAGCCTCAATCAATAAATTACAATCCCCTACAAGTCGGAGGCTTGTGTCAACATATTAACAGTGTATTAAAGATTTACCAATCTAAAATAAGCATAAACACATGTCCTAACCACATTAACAGTGTATTAAAGATTTAACAATCTAAAACAAGCATAAACAATTGCACTCTAAACAGATTTCAAAAATCACATCTTCAAACACAACATCATTATTTCTAAGCTCACAATTGTACATGTTACACAGATTAAAAAAACTATCATTTTAACACAACATCATTTAAGTAATAAAATTACAACCTAAGCATTTTATTCCCAACAAAACAACATTCCCAGAAGTGGTCTCAAACGTTTTTTGCAGTGCACACAGTATTTCCCGTCCTAAACAATAGTCACTGATAAGGTTAGTTTTGTGAAATCTTAACCTATTACCGGCAACGTTCATCAACTCATCATACATGTAAGCATCACTTATTTCCGAAAAACATTATAGTGGTTAGCTCTCTTCTTCCTCATACCATACACACGTGACAAACCGATCCTACTGCATTCTACTTTGTAGAAAATTTTACCAATTTTAGCCTATTATTACTCCCAAACTACCGTTTATCTGTGTATCATGTATGCAATAAAAGTTATGATGTATTTAAAACGGGTGACTCCGTCTCTGGTCTGCATCCCCTTAACAACTGTATGTTTCTAACTGTACTTATTTTTAATCAATCACTACTCATTCCCCCCTGGTTAAAAATATACCCCTGTGTATCAAAGACAATAATACAATCTACCCAGTATAGCCGGTTTTATGAATCCCAGTTTAAATATGGGCATGTATATCAAATCATCCACACCCTGACAACGTCTGCAACCTATTCTCAACAGCCTCCCTTAAACAAACCACCGATAACGTCACCTATCTCTTCCCCCGCGTACACATACCCGTAGCAATAACAACCATAAACAGATCCACTTCCAGGTTATTTATATAACATAAAGCAAAAATATCCACACCTACCACCGTCCCCTGAGCGAAAATAAACTAAACAGCGAACCGCACATGCGCAGCAGCAACCGATGCGACCGTTATAACGTTGCTACGACAACCAAAATCTGCCACGACATTCTAAACATGCCACGACATTCATAAAAATGCCACGACATTCATAAAAATGCCACGACATTCACCACGTTATCTAACCCCTCCCCAACATCATTCTCAAAACTCGAAACGTAACATATGTCGCCCGCAAACGCCACACAACAACGGCACGCAAGCTAACTAGCTTAGCCAGCTCTAATGCGACGTTCAAGGCCCTCACGGGAGCCGTGCCCTTCAAGATCCGTTCATCCACGCAATTCGCTCAGTACCACCCAAAGCATAAACAATTCACACAAGCTTAAAATAACCAACCACCCTAACAGAAAATAATTTTTAAAACATTCACACCAACCAACGCCGCCCACATAGTCCAACACGAATCCTTTCTCCTACCTTTTCCGCCTCACACCATAGCACCGCGAACGTTACACTCTCCACAACACCATGACGTCATCAAGCAGCGACTTCTTAATATCATACACTATCGCTACCGCATCAATAATGACCCTCAAAACGGCCACAATCTCGCCACCCTACGTCTCGATTCGCTTCTTACCTGCAATTGCCGCCACAGTGTTTAATCAATTCTCTCATAACGCCATCGTAACGTCCCCAGTTTCACCGCAGACTTTTCCACAGAGCTAAGCTAGCTAGCCCCAACCACCAGTAGGATTCGCCTCAAACCTATGTTCGTTGGTCATTAAAATATCAAAACAACAATAAGCTCCTACGTTTCGCCAATCATTCCTAACCACAGCCATAGTCCCCCATACAATTCCTAACCATAGCCATAGTCCCCCATACAACCATTAAGTACTTATCAGTCATTTCGACCGAATTGTTTTTGTATCACAGCGAACGTAATTGAATCAACAGGCCGGTTTCGCTCAAGATTAAAAAGGACCACCCGATCCGCTCGATACTATGCCTAAGGACGGCAAATATATCTTCATTTAAATTAGGCCGATTGGTCCCTGACTTCAGTTCGTCCATTATCGAGCCTTGTCTTGAACACGCCGGCACCCTTATCTTCTATTAATTACTACGTTTTAATCCTGCAATCGCACAGACCCCCTGCGCTGATCATGCCAGGTTCCACTCATCTTTACCATACCTGACTTGCATGTTCTGAATAGTTAACAGAGCTCTTCTTTACATCGAGCCCGACGCATTTATGCCCATACTGTCCTCACTCACGGTCCCCGTCCCGCTATCTGTGACTATAAGCAGGGTCATAATGCTCATCGGACACAGCTCTCTTTCCATTTCAGAACAACCAAATCTCCCCAACTTACCCGCGCCCCCTTCCTGAGAATAATTTTAGGGCAATTATATACTCAGAACGCGCCCCTGTCGTACACACCAGATAACCGTGCTTCCTAGCCAGAAAAGCCTTTTATCTGCCGTCATGCGACGCCACCACCATTACATCATGACCAGATAGTCTGTGCGCCACCAATACGCAATCCCATTACATGCCGTCTCTTCTTGGTGCAACCCCCCCCCCGTATAGTTCATAAAGTATATTCCATACGAGTCCCAACTCAACCCCCGTGGCCCGCATAGGCCGAGACCGGCCTCCTGTGTCTGAACAAACACACAAACATAAAAAGCCCACGTTTGCATGTTTACTGCACAACAAGCGCGATCTTCATACCTTCGGACATCCTAACCTAAGTCACCGCTCCCCCAACCCTGCATGCAAAAGCCATATTCACCGTGGGTCCCAACAAGTGGCGTACACAACCAACCCTCATCCTGTCCCTCTCTCCTTCATTCAGACAACAAGCCCCTCGTCTATAACTCCAAACGCAGCAACCCCCAGCTCTTTGCCCCGTGTCCCCAACACACAGTAAGGTCCAGATTTGTTATGACAAGACCCTACCGCACCTTTTCAGGGGGAGACACAATAGGGTGGGAAGAACGGCACCATTTCTGTGGTAAATTCCCACAGAACTTCTACAATAATTTGAGGTTATTGTAGTACAGTACAAATGAGATTGATTATCTGGAAGGAGGAGAAAGGGATCATACGTGATAGAATTGTTGATCTCCTCATCTGACTTAAGCAGATGAGGAATAAACGTGTAGGCCAGACAAACCATGAACTATAGTCCAATTCAACATTTATTTGATCAGAGCCAGGGCCAAGAGTGAATAAAAGGTTGCCTTTCACATACAAAGGATTTATCAGAAAACATTAACATGGCTGCTGTGTACAGGAATCAACAAGGTTTGCATCTCAAACCCCAACATGTACATAAAACAGTCACTCGTTAACATAATTTGAACATACATAGTTTCCTGTAGGCCCCGTTTTATATGAGTAAGCCTGGTTTCTAAGATAAGTATCTTTACATTCTATTTTAACCAACCAAGGGTCCATGATTTACTCACATAAAAAGCAGCACAGTCTCTCTGGTGGAAGGAGCGGTGGAGCCCAACAGACCCCTGGGGTCGGTCCGGTCTGAGGGCTCCTGAACTACCAATTTGTCTCCTCTTATATACTATAATTTCTAGCCAATAATAGAATACAGTTGGTCCGTGGGCGTCTTCTGTGAGCGGTCTCCTGTGGGCGATCTCCTGTGGGGGCTGGCAGCCCCCCCCCCCCTGGGTTGTGGCGACGTGATGGGACAGAGACAGAGGGGGCCCGTCGGTGGCCCCCGTCGGTGTGGTCCCCCGCTGAGCACAGAGGGGTTCTGCTGGTGGCCCCCGTCCGTGTGGTCGCTGTGTTGGGTCTTGTCTCACAAGGGGGGGCTGGCATGATGTCCTCTGGTGGGGGGGTGTGAATACTCTTTGACCTTTTGGGCCTTTACCATACAGTACTAATCTGGTCACATTAGGTGTGACCTTTATCTATCCAACTGTCCCTGCGTCTCATTCCTCATTTAGCCCTGCAACCACTTCTGCTAAACAGTATACAAGTTTATTTATGAAATTCAACTCAATATTTACCACAGTATATAATAGGACAGACTGCACATAGACGACACAAGAACACACACACAGACACACACACACACACATGCTCATGGTATCATCACATACGCCGAAATAAACACGTTTTAAAACAGGATACACACAACACATACACACACATCACATATACGTGCACAAGCTCACAGGCATGCACAAGTACATGCACACACACAAACTTAAAACACACACACTATCTCTGTCTTGTTCTGTCTCTCTTCCTCTCCCCCCTCCTTTCTTCCTTCCTTCCTCTCTTTCCTCCTTCATCTCCTCTCTTTCTCGCTTTCTCTCTCTTTCTCTCTCAAGCTTTGTCATTCCTTATTCTCTCATCTTGTCTTTGCACCATAGCACACTGTGTGAACAGACTCACGATCGCCACCTGGTGGAATGTTACAGCAGCGTCTGATAATGGTGTTCAGTCAGTGGGTATTTCACAAACCTGAATCATCCAGATAGTCAAAAGCTTTACTTGAAGCCTAATTGTATAATGATATAGGATATTCTTAATTACTTATATACAATTTCAGTGGAATTATTATGCTAGGAAACAGCGTGGACCCAAGTTTGCTGTCAGCTGTCAGTTGATATTAGCAAACACTGCAACAGTAAATAAACTTGGGACCATTTAGAATGTCTATGTTGTCAAGTGTGGCTATTAGCGATGCAGTTACCTTGTCATGCCCTACTTTGTTTTGATATATTTAAAGTAGATCATTGTTTGGCAGCAGTGGCCTAAAGGTTTGAGAAGCAGGCTTGTTACCAGAAGGTTGCCGGTTCAATCCCTGGAACTGGCTAGACAAATCTCAACAGAGAAGTAAATAAATAACGCTCTCCCCAACCTCAATAGCCACCTTGAAGTGCCCTTGAACAAGGCACTGTATCGCCAACGAAGGGTTATGTATATAACCCAGTTCTGTGAGTTATGGTGCGCTCAGCACCTGTCTGCATATATCTCGCTTCAGTGTATATACACTGAATAAAAAATTCCACCATGTACCTTTACATGCCAGCATTCATCTGGCCACACCCCCATCCGCTTACCTACATAAGCAGGGGTGGGGCCACACACTCATCTCCTTCCCAACAAATTTCACCACAATGAAAAATCAAGGGCCGCAGCGGCGTCCAGGTGCTGAGGGCACCATAACTCACAGAACTGGGTTATATACATAACCCTTCGTTCTGTAGCGTTATGGCTTGCTCAGCACCTGTCTGCATAACAGGGGCTGAGTGGAGCCATAGCCCGACGAATGTACCCCGCTGAGGCCCCCCACAACCATCAGACCGGGGAGGACCGAGCCCCCCCCGACCATGACTGATGGTAAATACAAGTTAAAAACAGAACCTACCCTGGTTAAATAAAAGTTAAAAACAGAACCTATCCTGGTTAAATAAAGGTAAACACAGAACCTACTATTCCTAATTTATGCAAATGACATGTCGTCAGCTTGTGACTGCAACTTGTTCCTGTTTGCGGACGACTCAGCCCTGCTGGTCTCTGACAAGAACAAGTTACAGGTTGAAAAAGCCCTCAGCTCGGAACTAGGCAAAATCTGCATATGGCTCGCCGACAACAAACTATCATTACACATGGGCAAAACAGAGTCCATTCTCTTCGGTTCAAATAACAAACTCAGCAAGACCGACGGCTTCTCGGTTGCAGTGGGTGACAATATTATCACAAGGAAAGATGAAATTACCTACCTGGGTTCCATCCTAGAGGCTAATCTTTCCTGTGACAAAATGGCATCCAATGTAATAAAAAAAGTCAACCAACGAACGCGATTCTTGTACCGGATCTCCTCTCTGGTAAACAAGAATACCCTGAAGACTCTAGCAGGAGCACTCATTCAAGGGTACTACGACTATGCTTGCACCTCATGGTACCAAAGCACCTCAAAGGCACTAAAAAACAAATTACAAACATCTCAAAACAAGCTAGTCAGACTACTGCTTGACCTAACTCCTAGAACCCACCTCACCCCTGCCCACTTTGACAACCTAGGATGGCTTAGAGTAGACGACAGAGTACAGCAACTTGCAATGGGCCTGGTCTACAAGATACACTACGCGACCAAGGTACCCATGTACATGTCAAAATACTTCCCAAAGGTCAGTGAATACCACGATCACAACACCAGAGGGAGCTCCACAAATCATGTAAAACCCAGATTCGGCTCAAACAAGGGACTAAACACGTTTCGCAATTATGCCACATCAATGTGGAACGCCCTACCTAAAGCTGTAAAGGAATGTGAATCACTACCCACTTTCAAAAACACTCTAAAAAAACACCTACGTGAGACTGCAATTCGAAACTGGCCCCTACAAATGTCCTAACCCAGTTGTACAGTAAATGACCAAGTAAGGCATTGTCAGTATTCCAATGTACAGTGTAAAATGTGTGTGTGTCCCCTACCCAACCCCCCCCCCCCCCCCCCCACCTCCAATGTACAGCCCTCACCCAACCCACCCAACCCCACCCCACCCACCCAACCTCCTCCAATGTACAGTTTCTACGCCAAATGTATATACACTCTTTTTCTGGACACTTTTGTATCACAAACAGTACTGTATTTGCAAATCTGATATGTCATAAATGTATAGATGTAACAGTACTGTCTATCTGTATGTCATGTATGTCATATATGTTATGATGAATTGAAAATGGGGGACCCTGATGTAAACAAGACGAAAGTCTTTCTCTGGTCTGCATCCCCTTAACAATTGTATGTATTGAGCTGTACTTTACTGTACCCATTCTGCAATCTGTTAATAAACTTTTCAATCAATCAATCAATCAATACCATGGTTAAATGAAGGTTAAAAACAGAACCAACCCTGTCATAATTTGCATTAATTGTTTGTTTCCTCCTCCCCAGCTGACAGCTTTACAGGCCAAGGTCCACTACCTGAAGTACCTCAGTGACCTGAGGCTCTATGGAGGACGGGTGTTTAAATCTACACTACTGGTAAATAAATACCTCCTATTACCTTGAGAGTGTACATGTACAGTATGTTGAGATCTTGACTGATTCATTCTTCTCAATGTTTTGCACACCTGTGTGTGTGTGTGTGTGTGTGTGTGTGTGTGTGTGTGTGTGTGTGTGTGTGTGTGTGTGTGTGTGTGTGTGTGTGTGTGTGTGTGTGCGTGCGTGCGTGCGTGCGCCCCTCTCTCTAGCAAGGAGAGAAGCACACGGAGGTGACTCTGCTGGTGGGTCCCAGGTACGGCATCAGTCACGTGATCAACACTAAAACCAACCTGGTGGCCCTGCTGGCTGATTTCAGCCACGTCAACCGCATCGAGATGTACACGGAGGATGAGAAGACGGTCAGGGTGGAGCTGCACGTTCTGGACGTCAAGGTAACATCTAACGGGCCAAGACAGCGTGTCCACGGGAGACATGTCTTTTCAGCGCTGGCTTCTTTTTCTGGTTTGTTTCAATGGAAACGCTGGGTAGGGATGACACCGGTTCCTGACAGGCAGCGAGCGAGCGAACTGGAGACGAAATCGCGCGCGACACTGTCCTGATATGACGCGGCGCTTGTCCGAGTGTGTCTGTGTGTGTGTGTTTACCTGGAAGCACAGGGGCAAAGCAGCCTGCGATTCTCAACCAATAAAAAGTGTTTAGGGGCGGGACTCAGCCGCGTAATCGCTCAACTAGAGACACAGCGAGCGAATATTTGAGGGGGGAACGACATCGCCACTCAGTTCGCTGTCGCTCGCGGCAGGTCAGGATAGTCAGATTGAAACAAATACATTTTTATCATTTTCGCAATCACGCTCGCTACGTGAGGCTGCAATTCGAAACTGGCCCCGGTAAATGTCCAAACCCCCCCACCAACCCCCTTCAATGTATAATCTCTGTCTCTTAAACAGTACTCTATATTTGTGTATCTTGTATGTCATAAATGTCTAGATGTAACAGTACTGTATAGCTGTATGTCGTGTATGTCATAAATGTCATGATGAATTGAAAATGGGGGATCCTGATGTAAACAAGACGAAAGTCTTTCTCTGGTCTGCATCCCCTTAACAATTGTGTGTATTGAGCCGTACTGTATTGTACCCATTCTGTAATCTGTTAATAAAGTTTTCAATCAATCAATCAATTATACGGTTCTGCCCCCCCCCCCCCCCCCCATTCATTGTGCACTCATTGTCATCTGCTTATCTCTTCTTTTCACAGCCCATCACTCTGTTAATGGAGTCAGTCGATGCCATGAATCTGGCCTGCCTCACTGCTGGCTACTACAGATTACTGGTCGACTCACGGCGCTCAATCTTCAACATGGCCAAAGGCAGCACAGAAACAAGTGAGTCTCAACTGATTACTCTGGTGTTTGGAGTTGTAATGTTATTGTATTGTTCTTCACTGAGGTAGGCCTATTTGTCACAATATGGGGGGTATTTTAAATGTTTTCATATCAAGAATTCAGTTTAACCCAAAAATCTGCTGGTTAGCGTTGTTGACATTCCTCAATCGAACTCACCAACTAATGAGTCACTAACTATGTGGTTAGCTTGCAGCTAGCAGGCCTACCCATTGGCTGTTTGGTTTAGATGAGGAATTCTAACATTGCTAACATGATGTTTTTAGGATATTTGAAGGACTTAAAGTGGTTATCCACAAGATCCAAATTTTGTTTTATTTTGGCATCATCTATTTGTGATAAGCGGTCATTGCTGTTACGTTTTTGCACTGTACTGACTTGCTTTCTATCTTGAGTCTTCTATTCATTCCAAACAAACTACTGTCACTTCAATCACTTCCTGTGTGCTGGATAATCTTCCCGGCAATGTCCTAACAGACACCAGTGTTTAGAACAGCTGAGAACAGCAAATGTAAAAGCTGGGTACACTGTATTATATATATATATATATATATATATATATATATATATATATATATATATATATATATATATATATATATATATATATATATATATATATATATATATATATGTACTATCACTATTGTGTTATATCAGTTGGCAATAGGGGGTGACAAAATGGACATTTATATTAACATGCTGAAACGTAATGCCATAGTCATATCATATCATAGTGTGACCTCTTGTAAGTTTCAGAAGTCTCAGAATTTGAGAAAAACTGATTTCTCCCTTGAAGGCCATATGTATTTTTAATGGGTTTCATGTAGGACTGGACGATATCGAAAAAGATTATGAATATTCAGAAGGACTGTTATATATATGATCTATATATATATATATATATAGATCATAGATCATAGATCATGACCATATAAAACTGTTGTATGTCCATAATTTATTTATAATTTATAATAATACATTTTTGGTTCCTCTTTCCAGGTCATGAGGCGAGAGTGAAGCAGAACTACCAAGCCATCAAGTGGGCCTACAGCACACCGCACAAGACATGTGAGGACCGTAGCAACCAGAGGTGCAGCCGGGATTTTTCCAACCAGGAGTGTGAATACCTTGACCACGGGAGAAACGAGAGCCAAGTCCACCCGGTCTACGTCACAGAGATCCACCAGCCCCAGCACACCATGCACATGGTGGAGAGATTAGAGCGCTGCAGAGCCCCTCATCCCCCGCCCTACCTCAACGTCCCCAGCAGGCCCAAACCCCAGGACTCTCCCCGGAGCGCCAAGGTCTCCTTCATATTCGGGGACCCTCCCTTAGACAGTGTGAACCCCCAGAACCTGGGCTACCAGAGGCTGATGGACGAGAGCCCGGAGGTTCTAGACAATCACAGCCCTGTGTACAGACATCTGGAGGACGAGTACAAGATGATGGACGCCATGGAGGACGGGGAGGGGGACGGCTACCAGTACTCCACCAAAATCTTCGGCCCCGCCGAGTGCATCGAGGAGCCGCTGCTGCGTGACATCTGCTACGCAGAGACCACGGACGACGCCGAGGACGAGGACGACATCAGCTGCGAGGAGGACGCTGTGATGAGCGACGTCGACAAGCCCACGGCGTTCCTCTCGCTCTCCGGGTCGAGCGACGACATCATCGACCTGACCTCCCTCCCGCCGCCGCCGGAGGGGAACGACGAGGAGGACAACGACGTGCTCCTGGACTCCCTCAACCTGGCCATCGCGGCGCCCCCGCCTGGTTTCAGGGACAGTTCCGACGAGGAGGAACAGCAGGGAGGCGGCGGCGTGGCCAGACTGCAGGGAGGTGGCGGCGGGGCCAGACTGCAGGGAGGCGGCGGCGGGGCCAGACTGCAGGGGCCCAGCGACGACATCCCTGTGTCTCTCATAGACTCAGTGCCCACCCAGGGAGCGGAGGGCTCAGACGGACCTCTGAACGAAGCGGTGGTCTCCACATTGCAGGCGCTGGAGGCGCTGGCCGCGTCTGAAGAGCAGAGCCCCTCGCAGTCGGACACTAGCACAGGTTCTTCCTATACTATCGTAACGTTTATTCATTAACATTACACACAATGCGACGTTCCAGCCATTCACATTTGATTTGTTCTTGTTCATTTTATTTCATTATTTTTTTCCAATAAAATCTGTTTTGTTCTATGTTTCCATTCTGTGCGAGTATTGTTTCATTCATCAGAACGTAAACATTGCTGCATTTGTTGTTGTTTTTGTTGTTGTTGGTCATTCCTTTTGTTTTGTTGTTGTTTTGTGCATAATTTTTATTGTTTTATCATCCATGCACTGTGCAGTGACATAGAGTCTCTCCTATTGTGGTAAAAGCTAATTTCAAGTTTCAGTAGCACTTTGTACAATACACAAATGACAGGGTAACTGCTGCGTAATAACATACATAAAACATAATTAATTGTTAATGACAAGTAATTACTTGATGAGCAGTGGTTTGTAATCTAATCTAATACACAACTCGGTTATACTAGAATGTTATTGCATTGTCACTACAATAATGTGCATGTGGGGCTCCCATCAAGTACCACAAAGTGCTATGAAGTGACGTGACCCTGACATGATACTTTTGACATTGATAATCTATCACTTTAATATTCTCTTAACATTTGTCACATGTCTCGGATGTTGTGTTTTTAAAGGGGCACTTTGCCAAAAAGCAATGCTGACTTATTTTGCACATAATCTCACGCACATCCAAAAACCTGAAACTGCTTTGCACACATCCCTTTAGTTATGACAGTTATTGATTATGTCATTGGGGACATTGAATCCTTGTGTTGTGTTAATTACAGCTCCATGGAATTATGGAGTTGAAAGAAATGGCAATACCTTGTCTTAAAGGGACTGCTACCGTATCATTTCATAGAGCTGTATTTAACAAAAAAAAATGCCCCGATGACATGACTGGTGGCCATGTTTAAACTAATTTACTCTAAATAACTGTCAAACTAAATGAACGTGTGCAAATGGCTTACAGATTTTTGGAGATGAATATTTGCAAAAATAAATCTGCATTGTTTTTTTGTTGTTGGAGTGACCCTTTAATGACACGTCTCTTCTCTCTGTGGCACACAGGTGTCGAAATATCACGGGCCTTCAGCCCCGAGTCTTCCTCAGATTCCGGCAACGAGACGAATTCGTCCGAGATGACGGAGACCTCGGAGCTGGCGACTGCTGCCCAGAGGCACTCGGAGAGCCACCTGAGGCTGCACGTGGCCACCACGGAGAGCCACCAGAGGATGCACGTGGCCACCACGGAAGGATACCAGACCTTGGCGGAGGAGAAGACAGAGTTCATAACACCTTGTGAGGGTGGGGCAGGAGGGTCAGCAGCCGCACAGTACAACCCTCAGGAGGAGGAGGAGGAGGCCAAATCCTCCGCTGTCTCCTCCACTTCCTCCTCCTCCTCCTCCTCCTCCCAGATCCTCCATTCCGACGGTGGCGAGATGGAGCCGGAAACGATGGAGACCAAATCGCTCACGGACTACTTCACCAAGATGCACATGGGGTCGGCGACGGGCAGGCAGGCGGGGAGGCACAGGGAGACGGAGGGCAGGGTGAGGGAGGGAGATCCCAACGGCACCTCTGAGAGAGCCCACTCTGGATCTCAAGGCCCACATAGGGAGGAACCGCCTCACCTGGTGGGAAAGTACAACGCTTTCACTGTGAGAGACTCCCATCACATGAATCAACTCGATTTGGGGCGAACTACGTTTCGAGACGGGCAGCAGCAATGGCAGCAAGCACCTGGGAATACAACGGCAGACGGTGTCTCTACAGACTGTGTGAGCGACTCACAGGCTGCCCACGCAGACCGGATGACAGTGATGGGAGACGAGCAGGACTCGGACGAGAGAGGCCAGTGTTTAAATGCTCAGTTACCCTCCCCTTCCAGTGATCCCTGCGGCGCCGAGGACGTCCGTTCACAGAGTAGCGAGCAACAGCTGCGGAGCAAAACGCAGCGGTCGGAGCAGGACGTTGCGGCGCAGCTGTACGAGTACCACCTGAGCAAGCGTGTGTCGTCCATCCAGAGCGACGGTGTCCACTCCCTGCAGAGCTCGCAGTGCTCCTCCGTGGACGCGGGCTGTGGTACGGGCAGCAGCAGCTGTGTCACCCCTATGGATTCTCCCCTCTGCGCTGCGGAGAACGTGCACTTGCTCTCTGACTCTTCCCTCAAGGGGCTGCGGTATGTGTCTGCCGAGGAAAAGGCCTACGGCGGAGGTCTAGGGAAGGCCGGACATCCCATAGACCCTACCCTGCTGAGGAAGATCCATGCGGCTACCAGCGCCGAGCCTGGGTTTGGGCATGGGCCCGCGCGGGAAGGCAGCCATCGTATGCCCAAGATAAAAGAAACCACAGGTACAACTACAGTAAATAAGCCAGCGTTGAGTGTTTGGTGTGTGTGTGTGTGCCGATGTTGAGTGTTTGATATGAAGATATGATGTTTGGTAATGAAATAGAGTAACATAGGTCTGAACTTGAGTTGTAGAAAAACTTGTTACTCAAGTTTTTCTGTAGTAGTTAGTAGTCCAGAAGTAGTATTTCCCCAGAAATTCGTATGGCTTAAAATTGATTGAGTGATTAGGAGTGATTTGGGTAAACTGTACAAAAGAAAAGCTGTTTTCTCATAGACTTCAATTCATTCTGCGGTTTTTCTCTTCCTGTTTTCAATGATTCTTGTGGGGATCATTGGAATCCGAAGATCTACATTGAAAATATGAAAGGAAAATAAATGTCATATACAACAAAATCCGATCTCCCGAGTGCTGCTATCTGAGCGCGTCAACCAAGCGCATACCAGTAGAACCAGAAGATGCATTTACGTTGTATAAGGATTGCATCTTTATAGTCAAAAAACCCGCTGCTTGTTGATGAAATGGAGTTAATGGACGTTGTACATGTTTCGCGCTGCGAATGGAAAGCGAGCGGTATCTGACATTTACTACGGATCCAATACTTCCGCGTTGCCGTGTTGTTTTTATGAATGAATGCGCTCCGTCCTCCGCTGAACGACGCGTCACCGCGGTGTGTGTAAAAGCATAAAGGGAGGTTTCAATGCACCCAGAAGGACTGCATGAATGAAGTGCATTTAAAACGCGCAACACGGCTGAAGTAAAATAAAACTGAAACGTTGTGTTGGTGTTTTGTGAATGGAGAAAATGCCTGATCAATTGAAAGAAGGGGGTTCTGAACACTCGAAGGAAGAGGGTGGAGCTGAGTATGAAGAGAGAGAGCTGGAAAAGAAAAAAGAAAAGCTAAAATGTTTAAAGGCCTCCAGAAGTGCAAGACTGGGTTTAATAACCAAAATGAAAAATGAAATAACACAATTAATGCAAAATGTGTGCAATGTTGAATTGGTGAGATCCAAACTGGAAAATGAACTTCCACGATTGTGCAGTGACCTGGGTACATGCAATGACTTACTGTGTGAATTACTGACCACAGAGGAGATGCAAAATGATCAAGTTAAGAGGTTAAAGCTTTTTATTTCATATTGTAGAGAACTAATTTGAGAAAGGGATGCATTTCTCATTGCTGCAACCTTTTTTGAAGTCCAGCTGAGGATAGTCCAGCCTTAACAAGCTAATGGCCAGAGGAAAGGACTATTACAGATGAAAGCCTCTGGACCAGGAGATGCTTAATAATTCTCTTTGTTCTCCCTCCTGCCCCTAGTGTAGCTTGCACACAGCTGAAGAAGGCTGGGGAAGAAGACTCATCCTTAGCTCTCTGTAATGAGGCCAACGCCGCCTCCACCACTAACACCGCCACGTCACCACCATCATTATCGAGTAGAACAGAGCCCAGTGGGCAAACCCAGGACTGCCCCCGGTCCCGCCCACTCGCCCCGGCTTTCGCCTCTAGCTTACCCTCACGTGACCCCACGACAGGTAGCCTCAGGAAGCCGCGCAGGGGGCGGATGCTGAGCAGGAGTTGGAGCACCCTAGCGACAGGCTCCAGGGGCTTGGAAGCGCTGTTAGAGAAGACCAAAGCCACGTTTACAGGGAAGATTGGTGGGCAAAATGTCCAAAACGGCCAAGAGCACCCCCTGAAACTACAGAGGAGATTCTCTGCCAAAACCGTGCCCAATAGCTGGTCCCAGGGCTCGGTTAGCTCTCAGGCCACTGGCGGCAGGCTCTTTAGAGGGGCCTCCATGATGCTGCCAACATCAGCGGCGCCAAGGCTGGATGCTGGCACCTGGAAGTGCCACAGGCCATTCAGTCACTGCTTCCTAAGGAGGAAGATGAACAAGGATTGTGATGATGACGACAGAGAGAAGCCCTCGTGTCCACCCGGCGTCCAGAAGCCACCGCGGACCACGCCTACCCGCGGCAGTGACGCAAAGAACACGGTCTACAAGTTGGACTCGACAGCCAGACAGTCCAACTTGGGCACTGCTATGAGCGACATGAGCCTCAAAGCGAGGCTAGCTCGCATCAACTCGATGAAGGGCAAGACCTACAGCCTCCCCGCAGGGTTCACGGCCGCACGGAAGGACGCCCTGGAGATGATCGGCTTGGTGCGCTCCAGCGTGGGCCAGCTGCCCAGAGGCGAGAGCCCCGACGTGAGCGACGCCGAGCTGGGGGAGCTCTCGCAAGTGCTGTGCACGCAGGCCAATGCGCTGGGCGGAGCCTGCAGCCAGATGGCACAGGACCGCGGCAGCCCTGAAGAGCTGCTGCTGACCCTGACACACAGCTTCCACACGCTGTGCTGCCTCACACAAGCCTGCATGTCCCTGGTGGAGGGCCTGAGCGACGAGGACCGGCGGCGCGAGGTGGTCGCCAAGGTGGACGAGGTCGTCATGAACTACATATGTCTGTTGAAGGCCGCGGAGGCAGTGTCGGGAAGTTACACCAATGACCAAAGTGTGAATGCATTGATACATCACTCTGCCATCATGTCTGCTATCATCAATGCACTAACTCACTCACTGAAAACACTGCTCAACAATTAAAAGAGAAAAATTTATTAAAACCGTTTGTCGTCTTGTTGTACTGATTCTATTGATTTCAAAGCCATACATGAGACATGGGTTTTAACCAACCAATGTGAACTGCTGTGATAAACCTTGCCTTGTGTATACAGTATTTTATTATGTAAAATAAAATGAACTATATTAATCATAATCAAACTTTTAAAAGAGATTATATTAAGGCTTCTGAAGAAGAGTATAAACAGTAGAGTATATTATCTTATATCACCTAATGGGAATTATTTTACTAAGTTATCTATGACCTTTTGGGTCTCATGTCGATTATGAATCCCGATAAGTGTCTGTCTACCTTGGTTATGAATCATAAAGAAATATGTTGGATATACAGTAATGCATATGATATAAAACACAAAACAGCTCTAGACAAATCAATGCGCAAGACAACACGATGGAATAAATATAGTAAGTATTTTTCATTTGCTGATGATTTTATGAATACTTTGCACATGATCACTTTCCTGTTATGTTTTGTCAACACCAGTATAAGATATTAAAAGTTTTGAAAAGTGCAACCCTCAGTGATCCTTGTCTGTGTTTTATTAGCTACATACTGTATAACTTGGATTTGTTATCTTACACTGTAGTCTTTTGTCATCAACTCGTCATTCAACATACCAGATTTCTATCTGATATTTTCAACCATAGGCCTTATGCTACAACCCAGAGCCAGTATTTCACTTTGCTTTTGTCATTAAATATAGTGTAGGCAATTTCTTTTAAACTATTTTGGTGAAATTCTCTTTCCATCCCAACAGCCACCAAAGTAAAAAGTGTTTGTAGAAAACCGCTATAGCGCATACAGCAAAGCACATGGTGTGGGGCTTGAGAAGTGATGCAGAGCTCTATCTCATCTGGTCATAAGCTCACTCTGGCTCATTTATTTTAAATGTCCTACCTCACCTTTAAGCAAAGGCCACTGGGCCTTTAACCCAGCTTACCATTTATATGCTGATGGATGACACAGTCATTTATTGCTCATCTCCCAGTGTTGTGCAAACGGTGGCGTTTTTGTAATCTGCCTTTGACATTGTTCAGTCACATCTTACCCAGCTTAAGCTTGTGTTATATGCTGGCAAATCAAAGTTTATGCTCTTCTCAAATGGGAAGAGACTCCCAGCTGATCTTCCCACACTTGTTACTGCTAGAGGGACTGACATCGAAAGGGTTGCTTCCTACAAATATCTAGGCATTATAGTGGACGAGAACCTTACGTTTAAATCTCACATAGATAAACTTGTGTCGAAGCTTAAACTCTGCTTCTTTTTCAGAAACGGGTCCTGTTTTTCACTTAAACACACTGATCTCGACCACCGTCTTACCACTACTCGATTATGGTGACTTACTTTACATGTATGCACGTGATCAGTACCTTAGAAAGCTGGATACTGTGTACCATTCTGCCTTACGCTTTGTCATGGGATGTGGCAATCGAGTGCACCATTGCACCCTATATGCCATTGCAAGTTACCCATCTCTACAAGTACGGCGATTTTCTCGATGGCTCTATCTTGTGCACAAAGCTCTGCTTAAGCTGGTTCCCTCGTACCTAAGCGTGCTTCTCTGCACTAAGCAATACAAGTATGCCCTTTGTTCTCAAGCTGCTCTAAAACTGGATGTTTCCTATATGATAACTGAATTGGGAAAAAGGGCTTTTAAATATGCTGCTCCTTCATCCTGGAACAAGATACAGGAGGATCTAAAATTCAACTGTGTTTGATAACTTGCCTGAAATTGGAGCTTGCTGTGAATGTTTTATCTGTATTTTATTGTGATGTTCTTTTTTTATGTTGAAACTTTCTGCTGCCTTGCTTGGCCAGATCGCTCTTGAAAAAGAGATTTTTAATCTCACTGATGCTTATCTGGTTAAATAAAGGATTTGATTGATTGATTGAACCCATTTAGACCTAAAACGCCTGCTACAAATGCATTATATAGCCTGCATATACACACAAATGTGTTTCCCGGTTTCAATGAGAGGATCATGTAAGATCATAAAACAAGCTTGTTCTTAAAAATGCATTATTCATACCAAAAACATGCCTGAGCCATGTTTGGTTTTATAACTGTGTTTAATCATTTAGCATTCTACCATTTACTCAGGAGTGTGTCTGCATGGTGGCATCTGAGAGTCTGCACTGCAGGGCTGCCATCATAGATCTCCAACACTGTTGCATCCCTGGCGAAGACGGACAGGAGCACTTGGATTGGTCCCCGGGTCTGCTCCTGGCTGCCCTTGGGGGGGAAGGACAACAGGATGAGTCAAGTGCAGAGAGGAAATGTAATCGGCGACCCCAAAAAATGCATGTGTATGTATGTGTGTCGCCCATCTCGCATGTGTGTGTTCGCTGCATGACAATGTAGCAATGTGTACTACAAATAAAGACATGAAATGAGATGGAACCGCTTCATGCACTGATTGAATAAATAACAATTTGCACTATTACCAGTATGGTATTGTTTAATATGAACTGTCTCTGTATTTTAAAGCAATAAATACAAATACAAAATACTTGTGATTGGCTCCCATTTCTGCGCATAGAATGGATAAAATGCGATTCTAGAGGAAAGCTGGCGCGCAGCACAGACGCTTGATTCAATATCATAAGCAGGTAGACCCCCATCACGAATTCCGAGCCACATTAGTATTCACCTCCACTGCCTGTGTCACACAGAATGAAGGGGGAGATGCATTCAGATAGCCAACACCCAGACACTTAGTCTACCTGCGCTTTTTGTTATGTAAAACGGTGGCCGGGTACTTAGTCACAACGAATGGATACAGCGCATTTTTGTGTGCACGTCAGGGGCGGATTTAGGATTGTAGGAGATCCGGGGCTTAGCCCAGATAGGTGCCCTTTATTTTTCATTTTTTGTATTTTTTTTTTTTTTTTCATTTTTGTATTTTTTTTATATTTTGGGAAGGCAAGGGGTGGTTTTTTTTTTTATTTAATGAACCTGTACGTGCAATTTCCTGCAATATAGAGCCTTCAATCTTGACCAATAAAGCTGCTCTTTTCACTATAAAACTAACGTAGTTATGGTTAGATTTATATATTGGGGGGGGATATATCATATTTTTCATATAATCAAAAAGTGGTGGAGCAAGATCATACCTTTGCTCCCCCAAGTTCAATAGTGGGAGAGCAGAGATTCTCCGAATGCTCTTATGGCCAGACGACTATGATTCACTGATACAAAGTAAAATAGTGCAGTGCAATAAAATAGTTAGTAAAATAGAATAAAATAATGCAATAGTGCATTGCAATAAAATAGGTATCATCGTATTTTTTCGGGAGGCCGGTAAGGAGTGCATTACAGTAGTCGAGTTGGCTTGAGATAAAGGCATGGATCTGGTTTTCAGCGTCCTTTTGATTTATAAATGGCCGTACTTTAGCTATGTTTCTAAGGTGGAAGAATTAAGTTTTTGTCAACTTGTTGATTGTGATTTAAAGCTTAGGTCTGAGTCTACCATAACACCAAGACATATCTCACTCAAATTCAGTTAGCAGCTGGATAGACCACAGATGGAAATTAGCCTCTGCTAAATCTGGTGCAAACATATTTTCATGTAACAATGATGAATTGTTTTTTTTATAAATAGATTCGGGGCTTTTCAGAATACATTCGGGGCTTGAGCCCAAGTAGCCACCCCCTAGCCCCGCCCCTGGTGCACGTACACGCGAGTACACATCCGTGCGCGATCGCGCGTACTTCTGCCTCAGTGATCTGGTAACACGGCGTGTAACCGCGTGTGACCACGACTGCACCACTGGTTCCAGGGAGGACAATGTAAACAGTGGCCACAATGTAAATAGTGGTCACAATGGGAACAGTGGTCTCCTACCTCCCTCTAGTGGCCAGATGAGCCAGATGGTGCAGGCGGCCATTTTGGTCTGGTTAAATGTAATTGAGTTAGTTTCCACTTGTTTGTTATCCTGGGCTTTTCCTTCCATTGTTTAAATGTCGTCCTCCTCTCTGGTTGTTGTTGTGAGATTGCTTTGGTTGTTGTTGTGTTATTGCTTTTGTGTTTAGTTAATTGTTTTGCTGTTAGACTGGCCTGGCCAGGTGTTGCCAATGTTAATTAGTGTGGGTATATATGTGTGTTTCTCAGGGGCGGACCTAGCCTATTTGGCGCCCTAGGCGAGATTCACCACTGCTGAGATTTGTAATTTTTTTTTTTTTTTTTTTTTTATGGCTTTTTTCTTCATAGTTCTCTAACATTAGTCTTTCTTTCCTCAACGTTCAATTCTATAAACACTTGACCGATACCCATCAATGCACAGCGCTCTAGCATGTTCTGACTGTGAACACCTAAAGCTGAGGCTCAGACCGACCGACCGTTTTAGATTTTTGGCTCATTTTCCCTTATGTTAGAATTTTTTTAATGTAAAAATAATGGTTGCAGATATAGAGGGGGGCGCCAAAACTGCACAGAATTTTTTTTTTTTTTTTTTTTTGGCGCCCCCCCTCTGGGTGGCGCTCTAGGCGACCGCCTATATCGCCTGTAGGAAGGTCCGCCCCTGGTGTTTCTCTCTCTCCTCGTCGTGGCATCATTTCCTCCTGTTACCTGCCCTCGTCGTTGCTCTCCCTTGGTGGTTCTAGTAAGTGTAGTGTTTGTTTGTGCATCTTTGTTTTGTATTTAGTTTAGTGTAGTATTCCGTTTTGTGCATCTTTGTTTTCTCGTGTTACCAGTTCATTTTGTATTTAGTGCCAGCGCCGCTGTGCTGTTTGTTTTGTTTGTTCCTGTACTATATTCATGGCTCTAGTGATTCGCTAATAAATGATCACTGTATCTGAGAAAAGCAAAACTGTCGTCTACGTTTCCTCCATTCACCAGTCATTCTGCAGGCTCGGAGGTGCTCTCCAGTCTTTCCGCATATTGGGTTCTACTTTTCCCCTCTACCTCGTAACAAGCTGCCATGACATCATATACCGAACATTCTAGAACACTGGATTTGGCTTTTTGAGGCATGAAGGGGTTAATATAAAACCAACATGGAACTTGTTAAACGACTCGCTGTCCATTCATCTGACCAACAGTTGAGAGGTCAAGTCCTGCTGGGGGTCGCGCAGAACATTAAGAGCGCGACGGATCGAATTTGAGTCAAGAACGGTGCTTTTAGGGGTCATTGTCTTCTACTGCACCCCCCCCCCCCCCCCCCACACTCTCAAGTCTGGTGTGAAACTGTGGAATGCCAAGGTCTGCCTGTCTCGCGGCCTCGAAAAAGGGAGTCAGACGAGATAACAACTGGAATGCTGCGTCTCCCTTCCCAACACCTCACCTCCCCCCTCCAGATCTGGCTCGGCACTCCCCCCCCCCCACCCCCAACCCCCACCCAGACCTCCTCCCCTCCCGTGTTTACGCCGAGCGCTGTAAGAACTGTTTCTGGACGGCTGCCACGTATGCGCGCTGTAGGAGTGGATCCTAAGACTGTCTCCCGACCCCCGCCTTTCCATCCCTCCCTCCCTCCCGCCCACCTGGCGCAACGACACTTTGTTTAACTACTCTGTTGTTGATGCAGCCTGACTATCGCATATGGCGTCTCAGGCATTCTGTAGATGACATGTGTCAACAAATGTACATGTCTGTTTGAATTTATGCTGTGCCATTGTTACTGTAAAAAATGTAATGATTGTGATGTTGTTATTATTATTAATGAGACGATGAGCTGTATGTGTGTGTCGCTGGAATTTCCCCAAGGGGATTAATAAAGGAATATCTTATCTTATCTTATCTTAATATCTGAAAATGTTACATATTAATTTCACATCATCCCTTGTATGTAAAAACATTAGAGAATGTAATTTGCTGCATTTAATTTATATTCAGCATGTAATATCATAAATCAAAATGTTTGTGTGATTTGGGCATTTTCGGGCATGAAGGGGTTAATATCTGAAAATGTTACATTAATTTCACTTTAACTTTCTGACTTTTCGTCAGCCTTCAATACAATGCAGCCTCACATACTTATAGAAAAACGTTTAAATTACTTTCACTTGGATCACCAACCAAGTTTTCTTACCAATAGGACAGTCAGTATAAATGGAAAAAGTTCCAAATCAATTTTAATCTCTAATCACCGACCTTATGATTGCGCCATCGAACGGCAGCCAGGTTCTATTCCTCCTCGTGGTTCCTTGTACTCACTGTCGGTGCACGAAAGTGCAGCCATGAACACTACATCAACTACAGAGGTCTGAACAGCATTACGGTAAAGAATCGCTACCCCCTTCCCCTGATGAACTTGGTGTTCGAACGCCTCCAGGGGGCATCCATCTTTACCAAACTCGATCTCCGTAATGCCTACAATTTTGTGCGCATACGTCAAGGGGACGAGTGGAAGACCGCTTTCAACACTCATAATGGTCACTACGAATACCTGGTGATGCCATTCGGTCTTACTAATACCCCTTCAGTTTTCCAAGCGTTAATTAATGACATGCTCAGGGAGATGTTGGAGAAGTTTGTTTTCGTCTACTTGTGTCCTTTCTGGGATTCATTGTGTCTGATGTGATGATTCAAATGGACCCCAAAAAAGTGACGGACTGGCCTACACCTGTCTCGGTCAAGCAGGTGCAACGATTCCTGGGATTTGCTCATTTCTATCGCCGCTTTATTCATAATTTCAGTTCAGTGGTAGCACCTATCACAGAACTCACCAGGAAGACAGCAACTTCCCATTTCCAGTGGACTCCCAAGGCTGAGGCGGCGTTCGTTGAGCTTAGGAGAAGGTTCAGTTCTGAGCCTATCCTCATTACTCCTAACCTGTCACCTGCCATTTATCGTGGAGGTGGATGCTTCTGAGCTTGGAGTCGGAGCTATACTGTCCCAATGTTCATCGTCCGACGGTAAAGTACACCCATGTGCGTATTATTCACGTGGGCTCTCGCCGGCTGAAAGGAACGGGAGCATGTCTATGTTCCCCGGGTCCTATGTTCCCCAGGTTCTATGTTCCCCGCTTGCGATAAAAAGGGTCCTATGTTCCCCGGGTTCTATATTCCCCCCTCCCGCTACCCGCTCCCGAAAAAGCGACCGAGTTGTGTGAGGGCCGAGCATGTCAGCTTGCTTCATTTCTCTGTCTCATTACGGTAGTGTTCTGAAACGTACACGTTGCGACAAAAAAAAGGTCCTATGTTCCCTGCTACTCCCGAAAAAGCTACAGAGTTGTGTGAGGGTGTAGATAGATGGTGCAACATGTGTAATTGTGCAATTCAGTGTTTCCCAAACTTAGGGTTGCGACAAAAAATGGGTCGCGGACCCGTTTTTATTGGGTCGGGGGGGGGGGGGGGGGGGGGGAGCTGTAGATGTGTTGATTCAGTTTGGCACCACATACTTATGTGAATCTGGGTTTTCTACTCTAGCATACCTGAAAAACAAATACAGAAACAGACTAAATGCTCAGCATGACCTCAGAATAGCACTTTCAAAAACCAAGCCCAGAATAGATCTGCTGGTTGAAAACGTCAACCAGCCACATACCTCTCATTAGATTTCATTGTGCCATAGATGAAATATTATACCCCTTCTAGCATGTCAGGTCAGTAGAATTTTAAAATAAGTCAGTACAAATTAATCAGAATGTTGCTCAATGTTGGGTGTTGCGGCAGTAGACTGTCATAGGCAGGTAGTGCCGAGGGGCCGAGTGGAGGAGTTCAAACTATTGACGCGCAACGTGTAACTCCGTTCCACATCCAGGAAATACTTTTGAGGCTTTTATTCTTTCGCTTCATCATGAGACAAACAAAATACGATTTGCGCTTTGCGTTATTGCGGTCAAAAGAAAATATGCTCTCCTAACTCTCACCCCCTCTCCCAGTGAACTGTCAACCTCTGTGAACTGTCAAACACGAGAACTGTCAGACGTGAAAAGGTTGAATGAAATTCCATAAAACACCCCCATTAGCGCCACACCCCCGTGAGCATGCCCACCACCTAAAGTGACAGTACAACTAATAATACAACACAAATAGAATACTGAATCATAATAAAGAGTAGGGATGTCCGATATTATCGGCCGACCGATATTATCGGCCGATATCGGCAGTAAAATGTGATATCGGAAAATATCGGTATCGGTAAAAAAAGAAAAAAAAACAATAACAATATTTGTTATATATATATCCAGTGAAATTATTAGTTACCTGAAATTATCCCGTTTTTGGGGGGGGGAAACCCTGCATATATCGGTATCGGTTGATATCGGTTGATATCGGTATCGGAAATTAAGAGTTGGACAATATCGGAATATCGGTATCGGTAAAAAAGCCAATATCGAGCATCCCTAATAAAGAGACCTCCATTACGGCGCCTACAGTTGGGGTTAAGGTTGAGGGACGGAGGGGGGGGGGGGGGGGGGGTAAAAAATGGAGAGTTGAAAAAGGGGTGAGAAATAGAAAGGAGAGTAGAACATGTTTGTTCATTTAAAAGTGTTACAAAATTGTATGTACATATGTTATGAGGTGGTGAGCAACTTAACATTACACTCTGATTATTGCTGTGATGTACTTTTATAATTAAATAAATACATTTCATATACATTTGAAATTCATGGTTGGTTGTGTTCTTTATCAGTAGTTTATAAATGTATGTTATGGCAATTCATGATGTATTTTTGTACGTTTGGGTCCTGGGGAAACACCAAATTTCTCTTTTGGGTCTCGAGCTGAAGAAGTTTGGGAACCCCTGGTGTAATTGTGTATGTGTGTGTGTGTGTGTTCTGGATGTAACAGTACTGTATATCTACTCCAGTGCCGTCTGACAGATTCGGCCATCAGACGCTGCATGCTTGCGTGTAACAGAGATGTACAGTATGTTATTTAGTTAGACCTACTGGACATTTTCGTTGACATAAGTAGATTTTTCATTTTTGTTTATTTATTAAGTAAAGTTAATATAAAGCGTGTTTCGAACGTTTTTGAGGTTGTTAAATACACGCTTTTGATTTCTTGGTGAGTGACGTCTTTTTCGTGCTTATTTGAGAAGGGTCCAGCTGCACAGCCGGAGAGCAACGCTCTCAGGGCCGCACTGTGACGGCCGCTCAGCAGCGCCACCCACCCAATGGCTGAATTGGTCGGAGTATTGCAGCTTGGTCTCTGTGCACGAGACTGTGAGGGATGCGCGAAAACAATCGAAAGTAAGTAACGTTACGTTAGCATAACTAACACTTGAATAACTACAAATTAATACAAAAATATAGGAGAATTTTACAACAAAATTAACAATATGATGCCGCATGGGATTGTGTATATAATAATTATTTTGTACTAATGGCACTGACTTCAACATAAACTTTGTAGCCTAAGTAACTTGCAGCCCTGCAAAACGAATTGTTAGTCCAACATTAACGTCGTTTAAAGTTCTGTTATATTTCAATTGCCTTACTTTACATAAATATAAGGTAACGCTATACTTTTGCTATGCTATACACTACAGTCTATGTGGGCAGGCATGCGTTCTTCATGGGACGGGGTTGCACTGTGCAACCCCAGATAAGTACTCGCTATTTGCATATCAATAGCGCCGGTCGTCAGGTGTGTTAAATACGTTCTCAGATACATTCACACCTAACTTGTTGTGAAGACATGTGTTACATTCCATTCGTAGAGGCAATTAGGCACTGTCTTTAGTCTGTGCTCAAGCGAGGGGACATTAAATGCGCATTCGCGGGAGCGCGCGTGCAAGCCCAGATGATTTCAATAACGCACCACTGTATGTGGGTATGATGGTAATTAAGGAATGGTGAATATTATGTTTAATGTAAATACTGTATGTGTATACTGGATATGAACAGCAGTATTATAGGCCTACAGCAGTATTGTACAGCCAGCAATATTATACATTATTATACATGACTATTCTAGCAAGTAGGCTATGTCTAAGCTATTTTACAGTATTATACATGAACTATGTGCAATGTGCATAAGACTATGAGCTATATGTGGGTATGTCAGGTGGTCTTGTGGTCAAAGTTACGTATGTGGAATCATATAAGAACGTTCAATTTGACCAATTAGGCCGCGTGAATACTTTACCCAAGGCAGTTGTCCTTCCGCGTTCGGTTTGCGCGCCCTGATTGGCCTCTCAGCGCCCAATCGCATATCGCCTAACTACTCTGTGCTTTTTCGAGCTAACGTAACGTCATTAGTTTCCGCCGGAGAGGAGAGAAAGACCTCGGCTCACAAGCAGCTCAAACTACCTGTTGGAATAAATTAATTGATTGATTGATGTTTAACTTGTCCCTGTGTGTGTCCAGTCATTTCGACTAGCAAACGTTGTATTTAACGTTACCTCAGGATACCATTGTATTGTATTTAGTGTTAGCTATGTAGCTAATGTGGATAGCATTTTGAATAGCATCAATGCTAGCTGGCTGGCTACAGCTTTATTTACTAAATTATGGAGGCTTTTTAATCGTCAAGGTAAGAGAGGATGTCATGATCAACTGAAGGCATTATGCTATGGAACAATGTGCTTGGGTTTTCAGAAAAAGGCCAGCTATGTGACGCTAATCTCTCTAGTTAGTATCGTGTATTGCATCAAGTGTAAGCACAGCAGAGCCCCGCTCCGCTTCAGACAGAGAGCACAGCGCATAGTAGTATATTGAACGAGTAGTGCGGCGATAGTAGGGCTAACGCGATTGGGCGCTGAGAGGCCAATCAGGGCGCGCAAACCGAATGCGGAAGGACAAATGCCTTGGGTAAAGTATTCACGCAATTAGGCCCTTTATTTTTCTAGATGCATATCACCATTTAAAAATGGTAAATCTTGATGCATCACATGCTGCCAGCACTTTCATTGCACGTTCTGCAATGCATCCTTATTCAAACCAACAAGATTGAGTAAGTTGAAGAACCACTTGGAGGTCCATTTTAAGCAGGCAGTTTCCTATGAAGGTAAAGTTGTCACAGCGCGGCCCTGTTGCTCTCCGGCTATGCAGCTGGATACTATTGGCTTGTGGTGGACAGCGCCTTGGTGCTGAAGTGTCATTCAAACTGTACTTAAATATGACTGTGACGAGCGAAGACGGCACCACACATGTGAACAGTAACAATGCAATTAATTAATGTCTTGTTGTAATTAGTATATACCCAATGTCATGCGTCTTCTTGAAGCGGATTCAGCTTGTTTTGCTCCAATTTGACGTCAGTTTAAAACCCTTCTACTCAGTGGTGCAGTGGCAAATTGACAGTAGGTCAAACGCTGCACGCGCACGCACAGTTTTTTTTGGCTGCTCTCGTCCTGCAGCTGGATACTATTGCCTCACAGCGCGGCCGTCAGCGCGCGGCCCAGAGAGCGCCGCTGGCTCTGCGGCTCTGCAGCTGCATGCTTCTCCGGGAGTCCGGTTGGATAATGCCATGTAAAAAGCGATTGCGCGTACTTCAGCCTCAGTGACCGAGGTATAACGCCGTTATACCGAGTTATACCAGCACTGCACCACTGCTTCTACTCCGTCCTATGGCATATTTAATTCCGCCTGGATCTTTTCTTTTTATTGTGCACTGTAGCATTGTCAAAGAGTAAGGAGTGCTTTTGCCCTTTTCCCTTTGCAACTTCATCCTTTATCTTTCAATATCTTATTTGACGTTACTGTACGATATAAGTGTGTATTAAAAGACGGAGCTGTTAATGGTATTGAAGGTTTGTGTCCCCGGGCAAGCTATATTCACGTAACTCGCATATCCTCAACTATCCTTTGCTTTATCTTTCAATATCTTATTTGACGTTACTGTACGATATAAGTGTGTATTAAAAGACGGAGCTGTTAATGCGTATTGAAGGTTTGTGTCCCCGGCCAAGCTATATTCATGTTGTAATGTTATGTCTAGTAACATCAGGGACTAGATTACGCGGTGCAGGATGCCTATTGCTTATTAACAGCGGAGCAGTGCTGCCGTTGCTTCCGCGTTTTCCCTGATTGGCTGCGACACGCCCCGCGGCAGGCGCGGCAACCGCAGAGCGGAGCGCGGAGCGGAGCGGCAGAGCTTGCGGCATTATGTAGCCCTAATCCGCCATGATTTTCATTCAAAGCTCAGCTTACCTGGCAGCGCAGCGGTCCTGCGGTCCGTTGTTGACAGGTTCGAATCCCATCCAATTTTTTGCATTGTTTCGGAGTTGGTTAAGGTTAAAACGGTTAAGTTTAGGCGCTGTTAAGGAGCTGGTTAAGGTTAGAGTTTGTCTTAGAGAATGGCAATATTCTTTCTATGGTTAAGGTTAAGGTTAGGCATGGTTATGGTTAAGGTTAAGGTAACGTTAGGCATTGTTTCGGAGTTGGTTAAGGTTAGAACGGTTAAGTTTAGGCGCTGTTAAGGAGCTGGTTAAGGTTAGCGTTTGTCTTAGAGAATGGCAATAGACAGCCTATTTCCGCACTGCCGCTCTCTCGCGCTGCCACGGTCACATGGTCAAATTGTCACATTCTTGCACTCCTCCGCTGTTAGAAAGCAACACGCGTGCAGGATACCTGTGTAATACGAGTCAGCCTACAACAGGACGGAGCATGCGCAGGACCACCCCGTGAGTAGCCGGCTAAGCATGCAGTCGTGTTCCGAGTCAACCCATACGGCCATACCTGATGTTGAATAAAGAGTGTTTACTAAACCAACCGAGTGATTATTTAACATTACATGGTGTCAGAAGTCAACCATGGCAAAGTTCCCACCGCCGAGCAGTTTGGACTTCAGCCATCCGGAGCAGTGGCCGAATGGAAACGCAGATTCCACAGGTATAGAATCGCAACCAAATTAGACAAGGAGGAGGAAGAAGTGCAAGTGTGCACTCTGCTGTACGCGCTCGGAAGTGAAGCCGAATCGATCGTCAAGACCTTCGTTTATACAGCCGACGCCCGACGGAGATGAAAAAGTATATGCAATTGTGCTGGACAAACTGGACAAATATTTTGTGTAACATATTAGGGTTCTTATGATCTATCTATAAGAATACACCGGAGACAGATACGTGCTATAGCTGGTTTAATGGGTCTAGACTGCACGTAATACAGGGCATGATAATAGTGGCCAGTAGATGGTGCTGACACTCTAGCTATAGGCTATATGTAATATCCAATACATTACACTCCTTCCCTGTAAATACAAACTCGTACTGTTTCGTTTTTCTTTTCCTTTGTTATCCCCATAACCAAAATCACTTCAACAATTACTGGCATAACTTAATACGTTATAACAACACCTGTATCTTTAAAGTGCCTTTTGTTCTATTAAAACATTCCCAGAACATAACATCACTAATACGAAAGAACATTCGTTTCTCTTTAACCCGCTTGAGTCTCATCTAATCATTCTTGAACCTTGCTGGTGTCCTGTGCGCTCTTTGCGGGTACCGGCTCAGGGTAGGACTGCTTGCTTTAACAGGTGTCGGCAGAATGTCTCTGGGTTGAGCTGTACTCTGCGATGGTTTATGCTGTGTTGGGCTTTGCTGCAACAGCGGCGGCGGTGCTGGTTCAGGGCTGTCATTTGCAGGCCTCCTCGGAGTGTGAGCTGGTCCTGGTGTGGACTCCCTGGTGATCTGAGTCTCTTTAGTGGTTGGTCTGACAGACGGCTCTGTGCAATCCAGAGTCTGTGTCACATTGTCACTGGTGTGTTGGTATGGTGTTTCTTCTCTGGAGAACAGTAAGTGGTCAATATGGACTGAGCGCTGTCTCCCTCCATCGTCGATCAGGTACCTGACTGGTCCGAGGCGCTTTACCACTGTTGCTCTTAAAGGCCAACCTCTAGGTTAAACCCTACTGATCAATTATGGTTAGTTTACATCATTGGTATCTAATTTCATTATTTATTTTTTTCCATTTGACACCGGAAATGCCACTCTGAAAGAGTTAAAAAGGTCCACGCACGAATAACATGCACGCGCGAATCAAAAAAGCTTATCAAATGCCGACGTCACAACAGGTCAACAGGTGCATATTAATGAGCCGAATCTAAAAGCTTATCAGACGCTAGCACCTAGCACGGCCGTGACGTCACTTCAGGAAACGTATGCCTTATGTCCGTCCGGGTCAGAGTACTAGATCAATGGTGGCTCACTCGGTGCATCACAGTTAGCCTATATCTCCGCCGTCCCTGCTACACGCAGTCGGGACCACTACACTCACTGACGTTAGCCTATAGCCCGCCATCCCTGCGGGTGGTTCTCTCCTCTTTGTGTGCCCCCGTCCCCGCGGCGGAGCTTGTGGACTCGACAACAGCGGTGGCCGCAGGGCGCCGGAGCCCGCAGCGCTAGTTAGCTCATAGCTATCGTGTAACACTAGCCTTTGCGGGCTCGGGCGCCCTGCGGCTGCCGCCGCCGTCGCGTCCATGGGCCCCCCGGCAGGGCACCCGTGGGGACGGGTCGGGGTGTACAGAGAGGAGAGAACCATTTTGGGTCGGCCGTTCATGCCGGCCAGCGAGCCGGATGTCGGGATATGTTGTTAGCACAATAGCTACCAAGCTAAGCTATGTTATCTACTAACGTTATAAACACAATATGTGTACAACGACACAATGATTTACATTATTACAAATATGGTAACGTGGTTGTGGCTTTTACAAATAGTGGTTAGCTTTAGAGATGGATGGATGGCTATAATCACGGAGCAATAGTGAGGTGAAACAGATACATTTCCATTCGGCTAGTAGTAGCAAGCATATATCTATGGTAGCAAGGCTCTCTGCCTGCCACTAGCTGTGTGACTCTCAGCGCCCCCTGGTGAGCCCCCTGGTGCCCTGCACCTGTTGTGACGAGATAATTTCGATTACACACGCACGTTATGAATCATTGATTAAAATATGCACGTGCGTGGTGATTGTGTTGGGCAGACAAAATGTTTGATAAAAACGCTAAAACTGGGTCAATTTCAATACTTTTTTTCCCCTTCTTCATGAAAGCCACTGTTGGCCTAGTCCACATTGTTTATTGAACAAAAATACAACATGGAGGTTGACCTTTAACCACTTTTCCTTTCCCTCACGGAAGTTATTTACACGCACTTGGTCACCTGGCTGTAGGTCTCTCAGCTTTGTTGTTGTTTTGTCATGGTAGGTCTTTTGCTTTAGTTGTTTTCCTTCAACTGTTCTCGCCAGGCTTGGTTTGAGTAGACTGAATCTGGTTCTCAGTTGACGTTTTAAGAACAGCGTAAAACAGAGGGGGAAAAAATCGGAGAAAGAGAGGATAATTATTTAAAAAAAAAAAAATTAAACATGGTTCTTCTGTCCCTGTTCTTGCCAGAGGAGACTGTGTGTCCCCTTCCAGGTGTGTGTTCTGCTGCTGAATCTGTGGCGCTGTTCCTCCACATTGGCAAATTGCAGCCATATACCCAAAAACCCTACCATGTGACGTTTCCTGCAATGGGGGTGTTGTCAAGGTGGACTGCATTGAGAGAAGCCTCATTGACATCCCTAGCGGAATCCCAGGAGACGCCACCAACCTTACCCTCACCATCAACCACATCCCTGGCTTAAACTCCACCTCCTTCCACGGCCTGGACGCGTATAGCTTATCCGCAACAGTAAGTTACTTCCGGGGTAGGCCTGATTGGCCCCGACAGGCACGTGACGCGCAACTTTCTCTGCCGCGCGGCACGCTCCGCGGAGCGGAGCGGCAGAGCTTGCGGAATTACGTAACCGTCCAAATCAGCCATGACTTTCATTCGGCGCTTCAGCTCACCTGGCAGAGCGGCGGTCCTGCGATCCTGCGGTCCGTTGTTGACGAGTGAGTTCGCATTTTGAATAGCATCAATGCTAGCTGGCTGGCTACAGCTTTATTTACTAAATTATGGAGGCTTTTTAATCGTCAAGGTAAGAGAGGATGTCATGATCAACTGAAGGCATTATGCTATGGAACAATGTGCTTGGGTTTTCAGAAAAAGGCCAGCTATGTGACGCTAATCTCTCTAGTTAGTATCGTGTATTGCATCAAGTGTAAGCACAGCAGAGCCCCGCTCCGCTTCAGACAGAGAGCACAGCGCATAGTAGTATATTGAACGAGTAGTGCGGCGATAGTACGGCTAACGCGATTGGGCGCTGAGAGGCCAATCAGGGCGCGCAAACCGAATGCGGAAGGACAAATGCCTTGGGTAAAGTATTCACGCAATTAGGCCCTTTATTTTTCTAGATGCATATCACCATTTAAAAATGGTAAATCTTGATGCATCACATGCTGCCAGCACTTTCATTGCACGTTCTGCAATGCATCCTTATTCAAACCAACAAGATTGAGTAAGTTGAAGAACCACTTGGAGGTCCATTTTAAGCAGGCAGTTTCCTATGAAGGTAAAGTTGTCACAGCGCGGCCCTGTTGCTCTCCGGCTATGCAGCTGGATACTATTGGCTTGTGGTGGACAGCGCCTTGGTGCTGAAGTGTCATTCAAACTGTACTTAAATATGACTGTGACGAGCGAAGACGGCACCACACATGTGAACAGTAACAATGCAATTAATTAATGTCTTGTTGTAATTAGTATATACCCAATGTCATGCGTCTTCTTGAAGCGGATTCAGCTTGTTTTGCTCCAATTTGACGTCAGTTTAAAACCCTTCTACTCAGTGGTGCAGTGGCAAATTGACAGTAGGTCAAACGCTGCACGCGCACGCACAGTTTTTTTTGGCTGCTCTCGTCCTGCAGCTGGATACTATTGCCTCACAGCGCGGCCGTCAGCGCGCGGCCCAGAGAGCGCCGCTGGCTCTGCGGCTCTGCAGCTGCATGCTTCTCCGGGAGTCCGGTTGGATAATGCCATGTAAAAAGCGATTGCGCGTACTTCAGCCTCAGTGACCGAGGTATAACGCCGTTATACCGAGTTATACCAGCACTGCACCACTGCTTCTACTCCGTCCTATGGCATATTTAATTCCGCCTGGATCTTTTCTTTTTATTGTGCACTGTAGCATTGTCAAAGAGTAAGGAGTGCTTTTGCCCTTTTCCCTTTGCAACTTCATCCTTTATCTTTCAATATCTTATTTGACGTTACTGTACGATATAAGTGTGTATTAAAAGACGGAGCTGTTAATGGTATTGAAGGTTTGTGTCCCCGGGCAAGCTATATTCACGTAACTCGCATATCCTCAACTATCCTTTGCTTTATCTTTCAATATCTTATTTGACGTTACTGTACGATATAAGTGTGTATTAAAAGACGGAGCTGTTAATGCGTATTGAAGGTTTGTGTCCCCGGCCAAGCTATATTCATGTTGTAATGTTATGTCTAGTAACATCAGGGACTAGATTACGCGGTGCAGGATGCCTATTGCTTATTAACAGCGGAGCAGTGCTGCCGTTGCTTCCGCGTTTTCCCTGATTGGCTGCGACACGCCCCGCGGCAGGCGCGGCAACCGCAGAGCGGAGCGCGGAGCGGAGCGGCAGAGCTTGCGGCATTATGTAGCCCTAATCCGCCATGATTTTCATTCAAAGCTCAGCTTACCTGGCAGCGCAGCGGTCCTGCGGTCCGTTGTTGACAGGTTCGAATCCCATCCAATTTTTTGCATTGTTTCGGAGTTGGTTAAGGTTAAAACGGTTAAGTTTAGGCGCTGTTAAGGAGCTGGTTAAGGTTAGAGTTTGTCTTAGAGAATGGCAATATTCTTTCTATGGTTAAGGTTAAGGTTAGGCATGGTTATGGTTAAGGTTAAGGTAAGGTTAGGCATTGTTTCGGAGTTGGTTAAGGTTAGAACGGTTAAGTTTAGGCGCTGTTAAGGAGCTGGTTAAGGTTAGCGTTTGTCTTAGAGAATGGCAATAGACAGCCTATTTCCGCACTGCCGCTCTCTCGCGCTGCCACGGTCACATGGTCAAATTGTCACATTCTTGCACTCCTCCGCTGTTAGAAAGCAACACGCGTGCAGGATACCTGTGTAATACGAGTCAGCCTACAACAGGACGGAGCATGCGCAGGACCACCCCGTGAGTAGCCGGCTAAGCATGCAGTCGTGTTCCGAGTCAACCCATACGGCCATACCTGATGTTGAATAAAGAGTGTTTACTAAACCAACCGAGTGATTATTTAACATTACATGGTGTCAGAAGTCAACCATGGCAAAGTTCCCACCGCCGAGCAGTTTGGACTTCAGCCATCCGGAGCAGTGGCCGAATGGAAACGCAGATTCCACAGGTATAGAATCGCAACCAAATTAGACAAGGAGGAGGAAGAAGTGCAAGTGTGCACTCTGCTGTACGCGCTCGGAAGTGAAGCCGAATCGATCGTCAAGACCTTCGTTTATACAGCCGACGCCCGACGGAGATGAAAAAGTATATGCAATTGTGCTGGACAAACTGGACAAATATTTTGTGTAACATATTAGGGTTCTTATGATCTATCTATAAGAATACACCGGAGACAGATACGTGCTATAGCTGGTTTAATGGGTCTAGACTGCACGTAATACAGGGCATGATAATAGTGGCCAGTAGATGGTGCTGACACTCTAGCTATAGGCTATATGTAATATCCAATACATTACACTCCTTCCCTGTAAATACAAACTCGTACTGTTTCGTTTTTCTTTTCCTTTGTTATCCCCATAACCAAAATCACTTCAACAATTACTGGCATAACTTAATACGTTATAACAACACCTGTATCTTTAAAGTGCCTTTTGTTCTATTAAAACATTCCCAGAACATAACATCACTAATACGAAAGAACAATCGTTTCTCTTTAACCCGCTTGAGTCTCATCTAATCATTCTTGAACCTTGCTGGTGTCCTGTGCGCTCTTTGCGGGTACCGGCTCAGGGTAGGACTGCTTGCTTTAACAGGTGTCGGCAGAATGTCTCTGGGTTGAGCTGTACTCTGCGATGGTTTATGCTGTGTTGGGCTTTGCTGCAACAGCGGCGGCGGTGCTGGTTCAGGGCTGTCATTTGCAGGCCTCCTCGGAGTGTGAGCTGGTCCTGGTGTGGACTCCCTGGTGATCTGAGTCTCTTTAGTGGTTGGTCTGACAGACGGCTCTGTGCAATCCAGAGTCTGTGTCACATTGTCACTGGTGTGTTGGTATGGTGTTTCTTCTCTGGAGAACAGTAAGTGGTCAATATGGACTGAGCGCTGTCTCCCTCCATCGTCGATCAGGTACCTGACTGGTCCGAGGCGCTTTACCACTGTTGCTCTTAAAGGCCAACCTCTAGGTTAAACCCTACTGATCAATTATGGTTAGTTTACATCATTGGTATCTAATTTCATTATTTATTTTTTTCCATTTGACACCGGAAATGCCACTCTGAAAGAGTTAAAAAGGTCCACGCACGAATAACATGCACGCGCGAATCAAAAAAGCTTATCAAATGCCGACGTCACAACAGGTCAACAGGTGCATATTAATGAGCCGAATCTAAAAGCTTATCAGACGCTAGCACCTAGCACGGCCGTGACGTCACTTCAGGAAACGTATGCCTTATGTCCGTCCGGGTCAGAGTACTAGATCAATGGTGGCTCACTCGGTGCATCACAGTTAGCCTATATCTCCGCCGTCCCTGCTACACGCAGTCGGGACCACTACACTCACTGACGTTAGCCTATAGCCCGCCATCCCTGCGGGTGGTTCTCTCCTCTTTGTGTGCCCCCGTCCCCGCGGAGGAGCTTGTGGACTCGACAACAGCGGTGGCCGCAGGGCGCCGGAGCCCGCAGCGCTAGTTAGCTCATAGCTATCGTGTAACACTAGCCTTTGCGGGCTCGGGCGCCCTGCGGCTGCCGCCGCCGTCGCGTCCATGGGCCCCCCGGCAGGGCACCCGTGGGGACGGGTCGGGGTGTACAGAGAGGAGAGAACCATTTTGGGTCGGCCGTTCATGCCGGCCAGCGAGCCGGATGTCGGGATATGTTGTTAGCACAATAGCTACCAAGCTAAGCTATGTTATCTACTAACGTTATAAACACAATATGTGTACAACGACACAATGATTTACATTATTACAAATATGGTAACGTGGTTGTGGCTTTTACAAATAGTGGTTAGCTTTAGAGATGGATGGATGGCTATAATCACGGAGCAATAGTGAGGTGAAACAGATACATTTCCATTCGGCTAGTAGTAGCAAGCATATATCTATGGTAGCAAGGCTCTCTGCCTGCCACTAGCTGTGTGACTCTCAGCGCCCCCTGGTGAGCCCCCTGGTGCCCTGCACCTGTTGTGACGAGATAATTTCGATTACACACGCACGTTATGAATCATTGATTAAAATATGCACGTGCGTGGTGATTGTGTTGGGCAGACAAAATGTTTGATAAAAACGCTAAAACTGGGTCAATTTCAATACTTTTTTTCCCCTTCTTCATGAAAGCCACTGTTGGCCTAGTCCACATTGTTTATTGAACAAAAATACAACATGGAGGTTGACCTTTAACCACTTTTCCTTTCCCTCACGGAAGTTATTTACACGCACTTGGTCACCTGGCTGTAGGTCTCTCAGCTTTGTTGTTGTTTTGTCATGGTAGGTCTTTTGCTTTAGTTGTTTTCCTTCAACTGTTCTCGCCAGGCTTGGTTTGAGTAGACTGAATCTGGTTCTCAGTTGACGTTTTAAGAACAGCGTAAAACAGAGGGGGAAAAAATCGGGGAAAGAGAGGATAATTATTTAAAAAAAAAAAATTAAACATGGTTCTTCTGTCCCTGTTCTTGCCAGAGGAGACTGTGTGTCCCCTTCCAGGTGTGTGTTCTGCTGCTGAATCTGTGGCGCTGTTCCTCCACATTGGCAAATTGCAGCCATATACCCAAAAACCCTACCATGTGACGTTTCCTGCAATGGGGGTGTTGTCAAGGTGGACTGCATTGAGAGAAGCCTCATTGACATCCCTAGCGGAATCCCAGGAGACGCCACCAACCTTACCCTCACCATCAACCACATCCCTGGCTTAAACTCCACCTCCTTCCACGGCCTGGACGCGTATAGCTTATCCGCAACAGTAAGTTACTTCCGGGGTAGGCCTGATTGGCCCCGACAGGCACGTGACGCGCAACTTTCTCTGCCGCGCGGCACGCTCCGCGGAGCGGAGCGGCAGAGCTTGCGGAATTACGTAACCGTCCAAATCAGCCATGACTTTCATTCGGCGCTTCAGCTCACCTGGCAGAGCGGCGGTCCTGCGATCCTGCGGTCCGTTGTTGACGAGTGAGTTCGAATCCCATCAAATCTTTTTTTTTTAACGTGATTTTTTTTTTAACGTGTATTCTTTCGCCGGTTAAGGTTAGGCATGGTTAAGGTTAAGGTTAGGCATTGTTTCGGAGTTGGTTAAGGTTAGAACGGTTAAGTTTAGGCGCTGTTAAGGAGCTGGTTAAGGTTAGAGTTTGTGTTAGAGAATGGCAATATTCTTTCTATGGTTAAGGTTAGGCATGGTTATGGTTAAGGTTAAGGTTAGGCATTGTTTCGGAGTTGGTTAAGGTTAGAACGGTTAAGTTTAGGCGCTGTTAAGGAGCTGGTTAAGGTTAGAGTTTGTGTTAGAGAATGGCAATAGACAGCCTATTTCCGCGCGACAGCTCTCAGCAGCCTCGTTGCGCGTCCTGAGTTTGCCGCGTCACGTGCCTGTCGGGGCCAATCAGGCCTACCCCGGAAGTAACTTACTGTTGCGGAACAGGTACACGCGGCCTGGACAACCTCACTGAGATAGACACGCGTTGTAACTGTGTGCCAATCAAGATCGGCCCCAAGGATCACATGTGCACCCAGAGTGTGAGCATCGTGGACGGCACCTTCACCGGCCTGAAGAATCTGCGTGCTCTTTATCTGGATGGAAACCAGCTGTATAGTGTACCCAAAGGAATGCCTCCGAACCTCATCCTGCTCAGTCTGGAAGTCAATCACATCTATTATATTGCTAAGGAGAACATCAGAGATTAGAAATGTGGAGATTCTTTATCTTGGTCAGAATTGCTATTATCGTAACCCATGCAATTCTCCTATGAAATAGAGGAAGGGGCATTTTGGGAGTTTAAACATCTGACGTTGCTATCTGTCAAGTCAAATAATTTATCATACATTCCACCCAAATTGCCCTTGCGTCTGAAAGAGTTGTATCTCTACAACAATAATATTGAAGAAGTCACAGAAGAGGATTTAAAAAAAGTAACAAACATGGAGATTTTAGATATTAGTGGAAACTGCCCCCGTTGCTACAATGCCACATTCCCCTGTGTTCCATGTCCGGACAATTCCCAGCTTAAGATTGACAAAAACGCTTTTAAAACATTGACAAAACTAAGAATTCTATGCATGCACAGTAACTCTTTGACCAATGTTCTCTCTGAGTGGTTCTACAACTGTAAAGAGCTGAGAGTCCTCGATCTCTCAACACATCTTTTAGCAAGCACGATCACTTTAACAGACTTCCCCAGAACTCTGCCTAACCTGGAAGAATTGGATCTCTCATTCAACTATGAGCTTCACCGCCCGGTATCCAGCAACCCTGAGTCTGGCTCCTTCTTTCTCATACCTCAAATCGCTCAGAGTTCTCAGACTTAACAATGCTTTCTTCAACAGGCTTTCCAATACCTTTGGCAGCTTTTAAAAGTAGTGAATTGATCTTTCGAAAGGTTACAAATACAGGGATATACACACAATGTATGGCATACCTAATAATAATACTTTTACCATGTGTAGGCTATTACCATCCTACATGCATTTTTCAAGATAATATTTCATGGATTGGGAAAGAATGTTGTAATTCACCTAAAATACAATAAATAAACAACTGGACCAGGCTAAGGTGCAGTGCAGCCAGACATTTCAGGGTATATATATTAGAGTATCTTTGGTGCAGTCTAGGGGTGAAAGCAATACAATTTCGTTCCTTGATACAGCAGGGAATTGTAAAAAGAAAAGAAAAGTTTGATGACTGATCAAAGTTTGATATGACCGTTTTCTATGGGAGTGTGAATACCACAGAACTATGTAAATAGTCAATGCGTAACACAAATACAAATACAAACAGATTTTTTTTAATATGAAATGTTTTGTCATTTTATTGACCAAGGAAATAAAAGCGTTACTCAACTTCTTTACTGAAAGTCTGTTTTCAGTAGCGTATACACTTTAATTTCAAACCTTTATTTCAACTCGTAAGACAATGAGGTTACCCTCATTTACAGCGACAAGCTTACAAAACAAGACAGTTTATCAGCAATTTAATACATATAGACACAATAAATAAGAATAAACAATAAAAAATCAACAAAGACAGTTACAAGTCGACACACGGTGGTCGGAGATCCTACCTTTAAATGCAGCAAGAGAAGGAAGAACCTTCAGCTTCAGAGTCAGTCGGAGGGCGTTCCAGGTGTTGGAAGCATAAAAGGAAAAGCAGTTTTTCCTGGTTCAGAGCAAACTGGAGGAACCCTAAGAACCAGCCAGGCATTTGAACGTGTAGAATAGGTTCCAAGATTCCATTCCAACAGTGTTGTGATGTAAGTTTACCAATAAGGGCTTTAAAGTAAACAAATACTGTACCAAAGATAGTTACGCCTTTCAACCAGAGAAAGCCATCCAACCTTTTCATAAAGGACACAGTGGTGGGCATCATATCTGACATAAAGGACACAGTGGTGGGCATCATATCTGTCACCAGTAATAAATCTGAGGGCAGAATGATGGACAAAGTCCAGCGGTTTAAATAAAGGTTCAATAATGAAATAGAAAACAAGAAGTCAAAGAGAAAAGTTCCCAACATGGAACGTGGGTCAACATATATATACATAAATATATATATATATATATGTAACATATAGTAAGAATAAATATATATAATAATATACGGTAAGAATATATATATTACTATATACATCTGTCTGTACTAGGGGTGTAACAATGCATCGATTAATCGAAATGCATCGATTCTAATGTGACGATTCAACTGCATCGATTTGAAAATGTTAATCGATTATAATCTAAATTAAATATAGATTTTTTTTTTTTTATGTTTTCTTTTTTGTGTGTATTGTTTTCATGCTGAGTGAATCAGTTCCCCCAGCCACATTTGTGTATTCAACATTTCTTGGGGAATTAACTGATAGAAAATTAATCGAATCGAATCGTGGTCAAATGAAGAGATTTCATGATGCATTGAATCGTTGCCTGAATAATCGTAATAGAAATTAATCGCTGTGAGGTCGCATCGTTACACCCCTAGTGTGTATACCTGCATAATAATCCTTTTTACATATCTGTAGATACTATATCTATATCTGTACATATCCCTTACCTACTCTTACTAGTTACGCTGCTGGCCAGTATGACTTACTACCATTGTGTCTTTATACCTGTATCACTGTACATACTAATACTACAACTCTGTACTAGGGCTGTCCCCGACTCAGGCTACGTTTAGACGGAGAGAGTCTGAACAGAAACCGCAAAAGTCGTCTTACGGTCTCACTTTTAATTTTGCGTGTAGACTAGCGTTTTGGGTACCAAGCGTTACGCGACCAAGGTACCCATGTACATGTCAAAATACTTCCCAAAGGTCAGTGAATACCACGATCACAACACCAGAGGGAGCTCCACAAATCATGTAAAACCCAGATTCGGCTCAAACAAGGGACTAAACACGTTTCGCAATTATGCCACATCAATGTGGAACGCCCTGCCTAAAGCTGTAAAGGAATGTGAATCACTACCCACCTTCAAAAACACTCTCAAAAAACACCTACGTGAGACTGCAATTCGAAACTGGCCCCTACAAATGTCCTAACCTAGTTGTACAGTAAATGACCAAGTAAGGCTTTGTCAATATTCCAATGTACAGTGTAAAATGTGTGTGTGTCCCATACCCAACCCCCCCCCCCTCCCCACCTCCAATGTACAGCCCTCACCCAACCCACCCAACCCCACCCCACCAACCTCCTCCAATGTACAGTTTCTACGCCAAATGTATATACACTCCTTTTCTGGACACTTTTGTATCACAAACAGTACTGTATTTGCAAATCTGATATGTCATAAATGTATAGATGTAGCAGTACTGTCTATCTGTATGTCATGTATGTCATATATGTTATGATGAATTGAAAATGGGGGACCCTGATGTAAACAAGACGAAAGTCTTTCTCTGGTCTGCATCCCCTTAACAATTGTATTGAGATGTACTGTACTGTACCCATTCTGCAATCTGTTAATAAACTTTTCAATCAATCAATCAATGGGATGGAATTCTGCGTGCAGACGACGCTGTAACGACGGAGCCCCACTGTCACACGATTGGCGCATATGTCACATGACGTGCTGTGAAGACCCGCCCTACTCTGCCTCTGATTCGCAGACTGTGGGTGGGGAATGTGATTGGACCAAAGCAGAGTCACTCACAGACAGTGGGTCCAGTACTAATAGTTGTGATAGCCGCGGGACAGATTCTTGTGTATTTAAAAGTACTGCCAATGTAGCCTTCAGGTGATCGCCATGGATAGAATCAGACATGCTTTGTTTACGCTTCTAGGCTACTGGCGCATGCCTGTGATGTAAGCAGTAAGCGCGACGAGAGCCTTGACAACCCTTTCGTCATCGTTTTATGCGGTTTGACAGTTTAGATCAGGGGTAGGCAACCCTAAGCACGCGGGAGCATTTTCATAGGCACAGGGGGCAGCATAAAAAATATATATTATACTTTTTTTTTTTTTTTTTATTATAGTGAAATATTTTGCACTGTTGTCGCATTTATCTTGTTGAAATCCTCCCACAGGTTCTTTTTACTAACACATATTTAATTGAGACCCTTTATTTGTTTATTATTTCAATTTAGCTGGAAATACATTGCTACATCATTCAGTAACATTTGCAGAGCCTTATAACAAAAACATTGTTACGGTCACCATTGTGACCAGTGGGATTAATCAACTAATTTTATTATTTATTTCTGTTAACTTATTATGGATTGAAAACTGAAAACCTTAATGCACAGTAACCGAACTCAATATTTTTAAGTTCTGCTAACTTATTATTATAAAAAAAATTACAGTGTAGTCTTGCGATCAATCAAAACTTATTTACACGATATACCTCACATCCACCCTCCATTCACATCCTGGTGTTCTCCATTAGGCCTGTAGGTGGAGCTATGACAGCACACGTACAGTACACACACCGATGGTGTGTGATGTGTCCAAAAATGAATGGGCAAATGTGAGTGAAATGGTTGCACTGTATGCAGCTGTTTGTCTGCATTGCACCCCCCCCCCCCCCCCCAACTCAGATTTAGGGTTGATACAACCATCATAATAATATTGTTAATAATAACAATAATAATAATGATGTAATAATGTAAAAATTATCATTAAAAAGACCCGATTATGAGAAAAAAAAATTACGATGCATGGAATATTGTTGAGGCACACTAGTTACAACTATATTTCAAACAGGCACTCCATGTCAAAAAGGTTGCTGACCCCTGGTTTAGATGATAGCGCAAAGGTTTATCGTTTCTAGGAATTCCACCCTGGAAGGTGGTCTCACTTTTTTACGGTTTCACCCCGTAAAAACGGCGTTTCCGTATAAACGAAAGGCACATCCGAATTTTGTGGATTCACCTGCTAGCGTTTCCGTCTAAACAGGGCCTAAGGATTTGGATAGTCGACTATGATTGGCCAAAATTTGCCGTTAGTCGACTATTAGTCGACCGTAAAAAAATAAAAATAAAGTATAATATATATATAATTATATATATATATTTTTTATCATTCCATTTGGGCTGTGGGGGGTACTTAATGTCTGAAGGAGTCGACTGAAGGCTTCTTGTCCTCTGCAAAAGCATGCAATTGGTCCACTGATGGATACATCTTGATATTTGTCTAGTCTAGTGTGTTCATTAGATGGGTGAAATCCTCTTTCAGTGCCTCTGTGCTTGTTTTCTTAGGCAGTTAGCCTCTGGTATGCGTGCCATTAGCGCTAGCCACGCTTCTAGGCCTCTTTTCTTTAGGAAAGAATGATAAAAGAAAAAAGATATATATATATATTTTTTTTTTATAATTATTATATATTTTTTTTGTATTCGGCTAAGAGGTTGGCAGTCGACTACGGCTCCTTTCGACCGATTAGTCGACTAATCGACTAATAGGGGTCAGCCCTACTCTGTACATACATCTGATTAGCACTATTACTCAGTAGTACTCATTTATATATTTTATACCCAGTTTAACCTCCTGTACATTGTATATTACTGTTGCACTTTACTGTTACATTTGCACTCTGGTTGGATGCCAAACTTCCTTTTGTTGTACTGTGCTTGAGCTGTATGATGACAATACATTTGAATCTAATTGAATCTTATTTAATCTAATCTAATTTAATCGAATCTAATCTAAACCAATGTTGTGTTTTCATTACCTCACCGTCATGCCTATTTGACAGTTGGATGCCAAACTTCTTTCCGTTATACTGTACTTGTGCTGTATGATGACAATCAATTTTAATCTAATCTAATCATAGTGTCATACTGTACGTCAACATAGTAGAGGTCAACATAGTAGAGGTCAACATAGTAGAGGTGCGTGATTTTTTTCCGTAGCCTTTGTTTGCGAAGACGCTCTCTGATTGTCTAGCCGCGTACAGCGAAGACCCTCTCTGATTGGTTTAGCGCCGAAGGGTCTCTTCCGCCTTGTACGTGTATATTCTCTGCTTCAAAGTAGTTATGCTTTGGCCCTCTTTCGAAGTGGGTTATGCTTAGCGTTAGCCTCTTTCGAAGTGGGTTATGCTTAGTGTTAAGGTTAAGGTTAGGGTTAAGGTTAGGGTTTGGGAACAACATATTTATTGTTGTTGAATATGCGGAAGAGACCCTTCGGCGCTAAACCAATCAGAGAGGGTCTTCGCTGTACGCGGCTAGCCAATCAGAGAGCGTCTTCACAAACAAAGGCTACGGAAAGAAATCACGCAGTAGAGGTCATCATATTAGAGGTCAACATAGTAGAGGTCAACATAGTAAATGGTAAATGTACTGCATTTATATAACAACTTTTATCCAAAGCGCTTTACAATTTGTTCCTCACATTTTACCCATTCACTCACACATTCACACACCGACGGCGGAGGCGACCATGCAAGGTGCCAACCTGCTCATCAGGCGCAATGTGTCTCAAGGACACTTCGACACGCTGCCCGGGAGGAGTGGGAATTGAACTGGGAACCTCCGGATGACCAGACGACTGCTCTACCTCCCGAGCCACCCCATAGTAGAAGTCAACATGGTAGAGGTCAACATGGTAGATGCGGTTTCCTGAACTTGCCCTGCATCCACACACGGTGCATCACAACCTTCTTGCCTCTGTTCACCTGCAGTCGCCGATCCTCCAGGTTCTGAATTTCCTCCAAACCGGCGTTGGAAAATAAACTGCAAACTTCATCTGCGGAAAGAAAGCATCATTAGCTATTTACAATTCTTTTTGTAATTTTGTTGCAAATAGCCTAGGCAATGACAAGGAGGCAAAAAGAGTTTGGAATCACCTTTTGTGAAAAAGTAAACGCACGTTCCATCTTGTCGCGTGTAGAAGTTCTCCGACAAGCACTGTCCTGAAGGGATGAGAGAATAATTTTGTCAAGTAGCAAAAGTGATAAAAGAAACGCTTAAGATGTACAGTATAATCATAGCGATTGTGCACTGTGGTGTACGGTAGCTCAGAGAATAGATAACTGCAGAGTTTGACTAACAAAGATACAAAATAGTAGCAGAATCCTGGGTTTGGGAGGTGTGTGTGTGTAGAACGCTGACCGTCTTGTTGAAAATGGTTCAATATGACACTATGACACTGACTGTATATTGACTATAGATGGGTACCTTTCACATTTGAACCGATACCGGTACCTGTGAATCGATACCGGTACCCAACGGTACCTTTTTTCTGTACTTTAGTCTCTAAAAATTGAATCTACCTACCTCAGTTGTAAAAAAAATGTATAAAAAATAATCCAAATTTCAAATAATTTATTATCATATATAATATATAATATTGCAGCGAGCATTGTCTGCATCTAGCTTTGTAAAGTGTAACAACACTTGCAACCGTTTTCGGCTTGCCATTGCCCCGACTGCTTTGTTGTTGAATCAAGTCAAATCTTAGGTAAGCGTGTATTGTCCGTGTGAAAATAAATAAGTAAAAAATAAATATAATTTTTTTTACAGTACCGAAATGTGGCACCGACGGATCTCACGTGAATTGGTACTCGGTAGTACCGACGTGATTCGGTCGGTACCCTTAAAAGTACCTGATTCGGTACCCATCCCCAATATTGACTTCAGTCTTGGTCTTGAATAGGACTCCATTTGCTTGGGACTCTGTCTATTCCCCCCTTTGGATCGATCTGGACTCAAACTCAGCTGGACCTGGGCGGTCGGGTGGCGTAGCGGAGATTGCGCTCGTCACCAATGCAAGAGGCTGCGGTCTCGACTCCCGGAGTCAGCATTGCCCTGCGGCTTGGGCCGGTCGTCATACTAACTCGTTTGGCTGAGTTAGGGGGAGGGGAGTCATGGGTGGTAATCTGGCGTTGTGGACAGTGATGCCTACAGGTCAGGTCTGGGCGCCTGCTCAGCGAAAGGCAGGAAATGGTGAAGGCAGCGTGACCTCCGAACGCGTTACGCTTCACCAATGAGAGTCCTCGCTGCCAGGTGAAAAAAGAGCCACTGGCTGTCTCCACATGTGTCGGAGGAAGCATGTGGTGGACTTAAGGGTTCCCTTGTACCGACCAGTAGGAGGAACATTCGCACAACAACCAGGTAGGGGAGGGGGGGAATTGGCATAATGACTAAATTGGGACGGGGAGATTTTTTTTTAAATCAGGCGGAGAAAAAGAGGATACAAAAAAATAAAAAAAACTCAGCTGGACCTGCTCTTGGACTCGACCAAGGTGGTCTCCAGCCTCTCAACTACAGCACTGTTGTGTGCGTGTGTGTGTGTGTGTGTGTGTGTGTGTGTGTGTGTGTGTGTGTGTGTGTGTGTGTGTGCGCGAGGTAGGGCTTAGCCCAAACGTTCAAACGTTCGCATTCAAATTCTAAATCAACATTCAAATTTTAAATGTTTAATACATTTTATTTAATTTTTTTAATATATATTTTGTTTATGTGTCTATTCATTCTGTTTAAACCAATGGGGTTTTTCTTCACAGTCGCAGATAAAGATTAGGCTACACTAATATAATAGTATTAAAACTGATGAGTTATATTCATTAAAGAAAGTTGATTTAATATACAAAAAAAAAACTCATTTAATCAGATGAATCACTTTATTAAATTGAGGATTTAGTTTGATGGATATTTATAAAATAAATAAAAAATAAATGTTTTGTTTTTAATTAGCTAGTGGAGACACAAACCCAACCATACCATGCTAGACCATGGCTAGCACCAGCCAGGCTGAACATAGCTAGTGGAGACGAGGCATAAGTCTATGTATTGTCCCCATATTTCACATAAACAAACTTTGTGTGAGTGAGTGAGTGAGTGAGTGAGTGAGTGAGTGAGTGAGTGAGTGAGTGTCTGTCTTTCTTTCTTTGGAAACAAACCTTTTTTAAACCTGAGTTGTGACAAGTCATATCTGCCGTAATCACGGAAGAGGAAGATCCCTCCGTGTTTGAGGTATCCTGACAACCGGGTCACGACGCTCTGCACCCTGTCAACAAGTGGAATAATGTTATGATGACAGCATTTGCATGGAACACCACTCAATCTAATACAGAGTTCCTGTGGTCCAGGACAGTCAAGTAACACCCAGAGCATTCAACACATGTCAAATCAAATCAAATTAATTTGTAAGGCCCGACAACACACGTCAATGTCCCCATGGGCCGGACACGTCTTCTTCTTTTTTTGTGACCAACTTTTTTTTTTTTTTTTTTTTTTTTAAACAAGTTCAGATGAAAGAGACATTCACATCAGCAGTTCCTACGAATTCCCAGTGGCATAAAAAGTGTCTTTTCAGTATATAGATTGTCCGTCAGTATAGTCATATACTGTGTAGCCTGCCTGCTTGCAGTTGTGACAGTCTTTTCCTCCGTTCTGGCGGTCCTGTGGCTGCGAGACAGTCCAGGTCGCTTCTTATCCCCCCCTCCCAACCCCCCGGGTTCGCATGACTTGTCTTCTTTAAACAAGTCAAGAAGAAACATCACAATAAATCAAGAACAAAACAAAACAAAAACGCCATAAAGTGTGTTTTTTATTTAAAAATTTAAAAATAAATGCAACACTCCCAGACATACCCCACGCGAAGGTAAGGAAAAACTCACTAAAACCTAGCAATAGGAAAAAATTCACCACAGGCACTGTGAAGGAGAGAAACCTTAGAAAGGCCGTTCAAGGGGTTGGATCTCCCTTCTTAGATGTCGGTGATAGTAGTGTTGCAATAAAACAGGCGAAACAGTTGGTAAGCATGATGCACTGCACTCATATGTGTGATGAAACACAGACGAGTGCATGCAATAGCAAATGAACATTTTGAAAGATTAAAAATAGAGCGGATGGCGAATCCATTTGATCTATTTAGTAATCCACTTCATATTCATCTCCTGAAGACAGAAACCAGAGGAGAGAAGTAGGTACAGACTCGAGCAGGTACAGACTCCAGTAGGTACAGACTCTAGTAGGTACAGACTCCAGTAGAGTGGGCGGGGCCTGAGGCTGGAAACAACCTGGATGACTACACAGACACTGTGACATCATTCATCAGCCTCGGTGAGGAGGTGTGTGTCCCCCTCCTCCGCACTAGGAATATCTTTAACAACAACAAGCCCTGGTTTTCAGCCCAACTCAGGCGGCTGAGGTCGGAGAAGGAGGCGGCCAGGCTTCAGTGAATACTTTCGGCGACGCGGCCCTCAGCCAGGCAGCAATACTACGCTCCAGTTAACCTAATTTATACAAATGGAGTATTGATTACGCCGTGAACGAATCATTAAAAAAAATATACCGTTAACTGGAATATGTTGTTTCTTTACACATGTGTTGGATTGTGTAATTGGTTTGTCATGACAAACCAATAAGAAAATCGCACCGCCGGCTTCGCGGCTGCATAGTTAAGTATGTGTTCACTGTTGTGTTACTGGCTGCTTCTCGGCATAAGCCCCATAATAAGACCGTCTCTGGCTTCGTCCAGCGGGACACCAGAGCTCAGCGATGCCGCTCGCGGCAACATATTCTCCCCGCTGGGCGATCGGAGCACGGAGGGTCGTGGACCCGCGACGCAGCCGCGAAGCCGGCGATGCGATTTTTTTATTGGTTTGTCATGACAAACCAATTACATAATCCAACATATGTGTAAAGAAACAACATATTCCAGTTAACGGTATATTTTTTTAATGATTCGTTCACGGCGTAATCAATACTTCCATTTGTATAAATTAGGTTAACTGGAGCGTAGTATTGCTGCCTGGCTGAGGGCCGCGTCGCGGCTCATGCGCGCGCGTGCGCTCGGCCAATCAGAGCAATGCGGAAGGACAAGTGGGGCTGCCGAAAGTATTCACCCTTCAGCACCCCCACGGTCCCCTCCCTTCAGCACCCCCACAGTCCCCTTCAGCACCCCCACAGTCCCCTTCAGCACCCCCACAGTCCCCTTCAGCACCCCCACAGTCCCCTTCAGCACCCCCACAGTCCCCTCCCTTCAGCACCCCCACAGTCCCCTTCAGCACCCCCACAGTCCCCTCCCTTCAGCACCCCCACAGTCCCCTCCCTTCAGCACCCCCACAGTCCCCTTCAGCACCCCCACAGTCCCCTTCAGCACCCCCACAGTCCCCTTCAGCACCCCCACAGTCCCCTTCAGCACCCCCACAGTCCCCTCCCTTCAGCACCCCCACAGTCCCCTTCAGCACCCCCACAGTCCCCTCCCTTCAGCACCCCCACAGTCCCCTTCAGCACCCCCACAGTCCCCTTCAGCACCCCCACAGTCCCCTCCCTTCAGCACCCCCACAGTCCCCTTCAGCACCCCCACAGTCCCCTCCCTTCAGCACCCCCACAGTCCCCTTCAGCACCCCCACAGTCCCCTCCCTTCAGCACCCCCACAGTCCCCTTCAGCACCCCCACAGTCCCCTCCCTTCAGCACCCCCACAGTCCCCTTCAGCACCCCCACAGTCCCCTCCCTTCAGCACCCCCACAGTCCCCTTCAGCACCCCCACAGTCCCCTCCCTTCAGCACCCCCACAGTCCCCTTCAGCACCCCCACAGTCCCCTCCCTTCAGCACCCCCACAGTCCCCTTCAGCACCCCCACAGTCCCCTCCCTTCAGCACCCCCACAGTCCCCTTCAGCACCCCCACAGTCCCCTCCCTTCAGCACCCCCACAGTCCCCTCCCTTCAGCACCCCCACAGTCCCCTCCCTTCAGCACCCCCACAGTCCCCTTCAGCACCCCCACAGTCCCCTCCCTTCAGCACCCCCACAGTCCCCTTCAGCACCCCCACAGTCCCCTCCCTTCAGCACCCCCACAGTCCCCTTCAGCACCCCCACAGTCCCCTCCCTTCAGCACCCCCACAGTCCCCTTCAGCACCCCCACAGTCCCCTTCAGCACCCCCACAATGAAGGAGTTTCTTTTTTTTTAAATGTTTCACTTTATCTGTCACAAATATCACCCCTTGTATGTGGGTAGTTTGGGTAGTTAGAGTAGGTCGTCGTAGGGAGTAGGTGTTTTGTTTGTGAACTATCAGCTATCCCCTTCTGGATTGGTTTTGTTTTACTCTGTTTATTGAATGTTTGGCCGTCACTCGAGCTCCTCTTCCTCAGTAATCCATCCTTACATTGGACACCTGTCTTTGTGAATAATATAAATACACAGTCATTGGCCATATGTTCTTGTATAATGTATATATTGCTAGTTGCACAATATAACCTAACCTCCCTTTCTTTCCTCCACACATGTGTCTGGTATTGGTCTATTCTCCCATTGGTTCAGTTACCCCCACTTTACAACACAATGGTCTTTTATTTGATTAGATTAGATTCAAATGTATCGTCAATCGTCATCATACAGGACAAGTACAGTACAACTAAAAGATGTTTGGCATCAGTAATACGGCCGTCCAGCACAACCTCTATGGCACTTCCTGTTAAGCGATTGCGCCGATCGGCCACCAGATGGCGCTCCTGAACCGCCAGAGAGCTCAGTGGGTCCTCCTGGTGGATCTCAGGCCAGCGGAGGGGACATATGCATCCGATCCCAGATTTTTGAAATATTGATATTAAAGACGCTGTAAAGCGTCTTCGGCAACTTGAGCATGGCCGGGAATGACGTGTTTAAGCGTTTCCCGGCACCCAAAGTGTTAAAGAAATTGTTTTACACACAAACACAAAAGCAAACTTAAAATAATCAGACAACTTGTGTTTACTTGAAGTTTGTGTGTGCATGACTCCTAGTGCACAGCAAGGGAGGTTTGGTGATGAACCTTGTGGTGCGCTCACACCCACTCGCGCGCGCAGTTATACACACACACACAAGCGCATATACGCAAGTGCAATCTTTCTATCATACACGCTCTTCTTGCTCTCTATTTGTGTGCATGTGCGCGTGCGAGAGCAATTGGAAAGCTGGCACGCAGCACGGCAGACGCTTGATTCAATCATAAGCAGGTAGACCCCCATCACGAATTCCGAGCCACATTAGTATTCACCTCCACTGCCGTCACACAGAATGCAGGGGGAGATGCATTCAGATAGCCAACACCCAGACACCTAGTCTACCTGCGCTTTTTGTTATGTAAAACGGTGGCCGCCGGCCGGGTACTTAGTCACAACGAATGGATACAGCGCATTTTTGTGTGCGCGACTGCGCGTACACGCGAGTACACATCCGTGCGCGATCGCGCGTACTTAGTTCTGCCTCAGTGATCTAATAACACGGCGTGTAACCGCGTGTGTGCACGACTGCACCCCTGGAGATAGCTGTGTTAGGGGTGATCCTGAGAGGATTTTTTTGGGGGTTTTAAAAGGTCCTTTGGAACGCTGTGAATAGGTGATCCTGCCGTAAAAGGAAAAAGAGACAGTATGTTCCACAGGGGTTGATTATCTTTAATTATTTTACCTGGTCAATCTGCAGTGTTTTTCTAAGAAAAACTAGGATATAAGGGTATCTCATGGGATTCATGGACAAGGAAGGCACTGCGCTCTAAGGGTTAATTCAATTTTTTTTGTCTGTACTATAAGGTTTTTTTTTCGCATAAGGAGGCGGGAATTCGGGACTGTGAGTCGGGAGAATTTACCTATGTTTTTCAGACCTACCGTCATTTGCCATTCAGTCTCTATTTTTTACCTGTTCAGTACTTACATGTTTAGTAGCTGCTAGCAACAGCGATCATCTAATTTCATGTGACCTGCAGACATCATTATGACCTGTTTGCCGATGAGACTCGAAGAGACAGTTGTTTTTTGTTGTCATGACTTAGGAAACTACTCTGCTCATTGGAGCTGAGTTGAGGGTATAGAATGTCCTAACTTCAGGCCTGGAGTGGACCCTTTCTACCATTTTAGTGTGTATGTGATTTGAATGAAAGAAAAGTGTTTAAATTTTTTTTTATTTTTAGCGTGGCTGAGGAAATAAAGATACCGGACAGCTTTTGATTTTTCTCTCTCTCTCTCTCTCTCTCTTTCTTTTGAGGATTTTCGGTGGACGTGTGTCTCTCTTCCGTCTCCTGTGCCGGTCCAAATGCCCGCCGCTGCCCAAGAAGAGGAGAAGCTGAAACTGCAGATGCTGGATCTACTGCTCCGCTACAGCTGCCCCAGTGAGCTCCACCACCAACACCCAGCTATGGGACGCAGCTAGGACACTGCCAACAGCTGACTACTGAGAGAGGAAGCTGACCCTATCTGCTCCAGAACTAGGAGGCAGAGGGCCTATCAGCTAATGCTCCACTCTGCAACTACAGAACGCCAACACCCAGCTATGGGACGCTAAGACCATCAGCCAACAGCTGACCCCAGCCTGATAGTATCACTGGTCCAGAGATGAAGATCTAAGAGACAGTTTTCCAGCAGGCTTTTGACCGAAACTCCTTGAACATCAGCCGAAGACAAAGATCTATGAGACAGTTTCCAGCAGGCCTGTTTCATCAGTGGAACAAACCGAGGACCTGGGTGAGGGAGCCAGCAGACGGGGGTGTTTGGATCGGACGGGAGGAGGAGGAGAGACCCCTATGCCACTCCGAGATCCTACAAAATGATTAGGCAAGTTTGAACGACACACATACAGATATTACAGTATCATCTAAAAAATATTAGGTAATAATGTACTGAACTTTGTTCAGAATGAAGATTTTGCTAATTGTATTGAGGTTATTGGAATGTTTTTGTTTTGTGTTGGTCTATGTGTGAGATCTTGTTTCATTTTTTGTAGAGTGTTTCATTCAAACAAAATTTGTTTCAACCAGGAACATCCATGTACTATTGAGATGTAAATCCTGATATACAGTCTAATTGTTGAGCGAACCTTCAAAACCTTTTTAAATGTGCAATAGGTGATTTAAAAAAAAAATTATTCTCTTCTCACCCTGAAGTTTGTTTTGGGAACACTGCGTTCCAAACTATTCCAAACACTCATAGCAGAGAAAGTGTTTTGAGGGTTGTTTTGTTTTGCCTCTGCATGGAGGAATTGTTATTGTTTCTGCAAGATACTCTCCTGGTTTTGTTGTGATTCTTTTCAGCCTGGTGACTGGAGAAATACGCGGAGCTTGGACACTGTGTTCCCAACCACATTTATATGTGGACTAATGTCTCCCTCTAGGGGTTGGTTGATGTAATAAAGTTATTCAATAAAGTTATGTTTTTTGCCGTTTGATATTAGAGACAGTAGTCTACCCATATTCTGCATGTTGAATTATACGTTAAAGTCTTGTTTTTGGCATTTTTTAGGGTTAATAGCGTTGATGGTATGGTATGGAATGATAATATTTTTAGTTGTCATTATGAAGTGATAATGATTTGTGATTAATTATCAAAGGGGGGAGTTGTCGTGGAATATATTATCATGTCATTATAGATCTGTGTTGAGATATCATTTTATCTTTGTACAGCTTGCTAGTCAGACACTGGCAGAGACTACGGTCCCTTTAATGTGAGGAGTGGATGACTTTTGACCTAAATCTTTTCCTCTGCTAGCAAGATTGTTTAACATTCCAGTTAGAAACATCGCGAACATCACCGCCTAGCCAAGGTTGATTCTCCTAACTGGGCCACTTTCGTCATCATATCTGATGTATTATGTAACGTCTGACAATTGTGTATTTAACATATACGTCTGAACAGAGCTCTTGGTCACTTTACGGCCAGACGATTATGTGTAAACTGTCCTTTCATTGTGGCCACGGTGAAATAAACTTTTCTATTATTATTAATAATGACTCAGAATGATTTATAAACGGCTCATCGTTTTGTCTTTTAATATTTCCCATTACAATATCCACGTCTCTGAGCGGATCTCGGCCTGTCTGTCCGACATCTCCGCCTGGACGACCAACCACCTCAAACTGAACGTAAGCTAAACAGAATTGCTTCACCTGCCAGCCAAATCCTCCCCCCTGATTGACCTTTCCATCACAGTCGAGAATGTAGCTGTGGTCGCGTCCCCGACCGCCAAGAACCTTGGTGTTGTCCTCTGTGACCAGTTGAACTTAAATGTAAATGTGACATGTAGTGTAGACTGTGGAATGATGATCCCCTCCCCCGCTCAAACAATCTCCCAGCCATGTTCCAACCCTCCCCCATTCATTCACCTTTTGTCTCACCTGATAACCCCCCCAAATGGGCAAAACAGAGTCCATTCTCTTCGGTTCAAATAACAAACTCAACAAGACCGACGGCTTCTCAGTTACAGTGGGTGACAATATTGTCACAAGGAAAGACGAAATTACCTACCTGGGTTCCATCCTAGAGGCAAATCTTTCCTGTGACAAAATGGCATCCAATGTAATAAAAAAAGTCAACCAACGAACTAGATTCCTGTACCGGATCTCCTCTCTGGTAAACAAGAATACCCTGAAGACTCTGGCAGGAGCACTCATTCAAGGGTACTATGACTATGCTTGCACCTCATGGTATCAAAGCACCTCAAAGGCGCTTAAAACAAAATTACAAACATCACAAAACAAACTGGTCAGACTACTACTTGACCTGAACCCCAGAACCCACCTCACCCCTGCCCACTTTGACAACCTAGGATGGCTTAGAGTAGACGACAGAGTACAGCAACTTGCAATGGGCCTGGTCTACAAGATACACTATACGACCGGGGTGCCCATGTACATGTCAAAATACTTCCCAAAGGTCAGTGAATACCACAACCACTACACCAGAGGAAGCTCAACAAATCATGTTAAACCCAGATTCGGCTCAAACAAGGGACTAAACACGTTTCGCAATTATGCCACAACAATGTGGAACGCCCTACCCAAAGCTGTAAAGGAATGTGAATCCCTGCCCACATTCAAAACCGCTCTTAAAGAGCACCTACGGGAGGCTGCAATTCGAAACTGGCCACCGTAAATGCCCAAAACCCCCACCACCTCCTATTAGACAGTCTCCTCCCCACCTGCATGTATATATTCCCTCCCCGCCGTATGTATATTTCTCTCCAACCCACCCACCCCCCCCTAATGTACAGTCCCCTCCCCATCATATGTATATACTCTGTCAGGTACTAGGGGTAACAGTACTGTATATTGGAATACCGTTTATGTCACAAATGTATCAGTACTAAATACCTATATGTCCCTATGCCATAAATGTCATGTATGTTGTGTATGTCATAAATGTCTATATGAATTGAAAATGGGGGACCCTGATGGAAACAAGACAAACGTCTTTCTCTGGTCTGCATCCCCTTAACAATTGTATGTATTGAGCCGTACTGTATTGTACCCATTCTGCAATCTGTTAAATAAAGTTTTCATTCATTCATTCATTCACCCCCCATTCTAACTCACCCACCCCCCCCCCCCCCTCCTGGCCCCCCTCCAATCCAATACCTGGGCCCATTCTACTCACAATCCCTTTCTCTCCACTATAAAGACCTATGTCTCACTGGATTCTGGGAGCTCCCTGGGGACACATCAGGCCAATGTCTCCAATGAGTCATCCGCCGTAACTCTTGATCTACTTGTACCTGTTTGGGTAATAATAAACCTGTGTTTAACCAAGTCTATATTTGTCTGTTATATTTTTATTTAACTATTTTATCACACTTTTTACTGTCCGTTCCACTTGATTATTTTTAGCCTATTTTTAAACTGAATCAAACCGCACTTTTTTTTTTACTCTGCCTATTCTATTTTATTATTTTTATTACTGAATGAAACCGTAAACAGAGAGGCTTATTGGGATGCTAGATCCTAATGTGTTATGGTTTGTAACCGACCCCAATCGCACAACACAAGACAGGTATGATGGTTTGCCAAGAAACAGATATTTATTTAGAACAGGGAAAAAAGGGCACTGTCCCTTTAAGGGAGAAAACACAAAACACTGGAATAACACAAGAGGGGTAGGTAAAGTGCCTTTAAGAGGTGGGCAGGTAAAGGGAACACTATGGGAAGGTAAAGGGAACGCCTAAGGGAAGGTTAAGGGAACGCCTTGGGAAAGGTTAAGGGAACGCCTTGGGAACAGAGGACTAGGGACTAGGAGAGCTAGGGATAGAGGACTAGGGACTAGGAGAGCTAGGGATAGAGGACTAGGGACTAGGAGATCTAGGGACAGAGGGACAGGTACTGGGGAACATAGGGAACAGGTTCTGGGGAACAGAGGGCCAGGTTCTGGTGACAGAGGGAACAGAGGCCCGCGGAGGCGGGCTGGGGACAGGGAGGAACTGGGGACTGGTGGGAAAACATCTGGGCCGCTCTGCAGAACAGAGGAGAGGGTTAATATTCAAAGGGAAAAAACAGAGCAGATGCAGAACAGTCCAAATGACAAAGTAACAAAGTAAATACTATCCTCGTGTGAACAAACACACAGTGGGAGATGGAATGTCCAAAATAATATCCACGAGAGAACAAAACAGAGTGGGGAACTAGGTGGAACTAGAAGGGGAGAACTTGGGACCAGGAACTAGGTGGAACTAGAAGGGGGAGAACTAAAGGAGGCAATACGCTGGGGAAAGCAGCGGGACGAGGGCAAGGGGCATTACGCTGAGTGAGTGACATCACAATCAAAACTCACCCAGGCGTATGCGTAAAGGTACAGGGGCAGCAGCGGGAACGGGGGCAAGGGCACTACGCTGAGTGAGTGACATCACAATCAAAACTCACCCAGGCGTATGCGTAAAGGTACAGGGGCAGCAGCGGGAACGGGGGCAAGGGCACTACGCTGAGTGAGTGACATCACAATCAAAACTCACCCAGGCGTATGCGTAAAGGTACAGGGACAGCAACGGGGCGAGGGCATCGCCACCGGGTGGCTGGCTGTCCGAGCCGAGGAACAGAGCGCTGGAACAGCGGCGGTGGCGAGGATGTCGTCCACCGGGTAGCCGCTGTCGGAGCCGAGGAACAGGGTGCTGGAACAGTGGCGGTGGCGAGGATGTCGTCCACCGGGTAGCCGCTGTCGGAGCCGAGGAACAGAGTGCGCGCCACACCTTGGTGTGCGCGTCGGAACAGTGGCGGTGGCGAGGGCGTCGTCCACCGGGTAGCCGCTGTCGGAGCCGAGGAACAGAGTGCGCGCCACACCTTGGTGTGCGCGTCGGAACAGTGGCGGTGGCGAGAGCGTCGTCCACCGGGTAGCCGCTGTCGGAGCCGAGGAACAGAGTGCGCGCCACACCTTGGTGTGCGCGTCGGAACAGTGGCGGTGGCGAGAGCGTCGTCCACCGGGTAGCCGCTGTCGGAGCCGAGGAACAGAGTGCGCGCCACACCTTGGTGTGCGCGTCGGAACCGAGAGACGCCTCGGGGTGCGTCTGCGAGGAGGAGTGTGCCAAGCACGAAGGTCTGGAAGATGCGCGTCGGCGCGCTGAGGTCTGGGGAGCGTGCCAAGCTCGAAGGTCTGGAAGATGCGCGTCAGTGCGCTGGTACGGAGGAGCGTGCCAAGCTCGAAGGTCTGGAAGATGCGCGTCAGTGCGCTGGTACGGAGGAGCGTGCCAAGCTCGAAGGTCCGGAAGATGCGCGTCTGTGCGCTGGGACGGAGGAGCGTGCCAAGCTCGAAGGTCTGGAAGATGCGCGTCTGTGCGCTGGGACGGAGGAGCGTGCCAAGCTCGAAGGTCCGGGAGATGCGCGTTGGTCTAGATGTGCGTCAGGACGAACAGCTGCGCTGGGGTCTGCAGTGGAGCGCTGGGGTGCCTCCCGTGGAAGTTACAGGGAGCGCAGAACAGTCTCCTCCACAGGCTACGGCGACAGCAGACGAAGGCTGGAGCAAACATCTCAAGGCTGGAGAGATCCATCTTACAGCATTGGTAGACCAGAGGATCTCCCGAAAGAGTCTAGATGTTAGAGAATATGACTCAGCATGAATACAACACGACCCCACGCCGAAACGAGGGGAAGCGCCCTGGTATTTAAAGCCCACCGGGGAACTAATTAGCCTGCCACCACAGGTGCGAGAGGATAATTGATAATAGTCCAGGTGTGGCCACTGAGAGTAAACGAGAGTAAAGAACGAGAGGGTGGGGGCTAGAGAGAGTGAGTGAGAAGGGAATTTCTAACAGTAGGCTTTAAAGAAACAGAGAAAAGGTGGTGAGCAGCGGGCAAAACCTCACAGTACCCCCCCCTCAACGGGAGCCACCCGGCGACCCAAAACAAATACGGACAGAGTGGCAGGGGGCAAAACAAGAGGTACAGGCCAAGCCAGCAGGGGAAGCCACCACAAGAGTGGGGCTAGCAAAATAAACAGGGTCGCCGAGGGGTAACTAGGGTAGCAGAGGGGCAACTGGTCTAGAGGAACTGGGTCTAGAGAACTAGTCTAGCGAACTGGGCAAGAGAACTGGTCTAGAGAACTGGTCTAGAGAACTGGTCTAGAGGAACTGGTCTAGAGGAACTGGGTCTAGAGAACTGGTCTAGAGGAACTGAGGGGCAAGCAGGGTAGCTAAGGGGTAACCATGGAAGCACCGGGAAAGGGCTAGCAGAGGGAAGGTTAGCTGCCAGGGCACTGATAGCTACAGGGCCTATGCTAGCTGTACTGCTACATCAACATAGAGGCTGCGCTAGCTGCCGGAGCTAGGCTGGCAGACAGGGCTGGACCAGCATGAGAGCACAAGCTAGCTGGAAGGACAGTCCTAGCTGTGTGAGAAAAACTGACCATGCTAGCTGAAAGGGCAGTCCTAGCAGTGGGATAAACTACACAAAAAAGTGGAGGCCATGCAGAGGGACCGGGTTAGCTGCTTGGGCCTGGCTAGCTACAGGGCCTATGCCAGCTGCAAGGCTGCATTAACATAGAGGCTGTGCTAACAGCCGGGGCCAAGCTAGCAGACCGGGGCCATGCAGAGGGAAACTGGGTTAGCCGCCAGGGCATGGCTAGCTACAGGGCCTATGCCAGCAGCAAGGGCTGCATAAACATAGAGGCTGTGCTAGCAGCCGGGGCTAAGCTAGCAGACAGGGGCTCTGCTGAGGGACTGGGTTAGCTGCCAGGGCATGGCTAGCTACAGGGGGGTCAAACAGGGCAAAACGGGAAGCAAACAGGGGAGCTAACCGGGGAGACTAACAAGCTAAACAGGGGAGTAACAGGCTAACAAGGGAGCTAAACAGGACTAACAGGGAAGCTAAACTGGGCAAACAGGGAAGCTAACAGGGCTAACAGGGGAGCTAGAGGGGAGACTAACAAGCTAACAGGGGAGCTAACAGGGCTAACAGGGGAGCTAGAGGGAACAAGAAAAAAAAAGGCAAACTCAACATACACCGTCTGTGCTGGCTGGGGTCGTCGATTTGGTGGGGTCGTACTGTTATGGTTTGTAACCGACCCCAATCGCACAACACAAGACAGGTATGATGGTTTGCCAAGAAACAGATATTTATTTAGAACAGGGAAAAAAGGGCACTGTCCCTTTAAGGGAGAAAACACAAAACACTGGAATAACACAAGAGGGGTAGGTAAAGTGCCTTTAAGAGGTGGGCAGGTAAAGGGAACACTATGGGAAGGTAAAGGGAACGCCTAAGGGAAGGTTAAGGGAACGCCTTGGGAAAGGTTAAGGGAACGCCTTGGGAACAGAGGACTAGGGACTAGGAGAGCTAGGGATAGAGGACTAGGGACTAGGAGAGCTAGGGATAGAGGACTAGGGACTAGGAGATCTAGGGACAGAGGGACAGGTACTGGGGAACATAGGGAACAGGTTCTGGGGAACAGAGGGCCAGGTTCTGGTGACAGAGGGAACAGAGGCCCGCGGAGGCGGGCTGGGGACAGGGAGGAACTGGGGACTGGTGGGAAAACATCTGGGCCGCTCTGCAGAACAGAGGAGAGGGTTAATATTCAAAGGGAAAAAACAGAGCAGATGCAGAACAGTCCAAATGACAAAGTAACAAAGTAAATACTATCCTCGTGTGAACAAACACACAGTGGGAGATGGAATGTCCAAAATAATATCCACGAGAGAACAAAACAGAGTGGGGAACTAGGTGGAACTAGAAGGGGAGAACTTGGGACCAGGAACTAGGTGGAACTAGAAGGGGGAGAACTAAAGGAGGCAATACGCTGGGGAAAGCAGCGGGACGAGGGCAAGGGGCATTACGCTGAGTGAGTGACATCACAATCAAAACTCACCCAGGCGTATGCGTAAAGGTACAGGGGCAGCAGCGGGAACGGGGGCAAGGGCACTACGCTGAGTGAGTGACATCACAATCAAAACTCACCCAGGCGTATGCGTAAAGGTACAGGGGAAGCAGCGGGAACGGGGGCAAGGGCACTACGCTGAGTGAGTGACATCACAATCAAAACTCACCCAGGCGTATGCGTAAAGGTACAGGGGCAGCAGCGGGAACGGGGGCAAGGGCACTACGCTGAGTGAGTGACATCACAATCAAAACTCACCCAGGCGTATGCGTAAAGGTACAGGGACAGCAACGGGGCGAGGGCATCGCCACCGGGTGGCTGGCTGTCCGAGCCGAGGAACAGAGCGCTGGAACAGCGGCGGTGGCGAGGATGTCGTCCACCGGGTAGCCGCTGTCGGAGCCGAGGAACAGGGTGCTGGAACAGTGGCGGTGGCGAGGATGTCGTCCACCGGGTAGCCGCTGTCGGAGCCGAGGAACAGAGTGCGCGCCACACCTTGGTGTGCGCGTCGGAACAGTGGCGGTGGCGAGGGCGTCGTCCACCGGGTAGCCGCTGTCGGAGCCGAGGAACAGAGTGCGCGCCACACCTTGGTGTGCGCGTCGGAACAGTGGCGGTGGCGAGAGCGTCGTCCACCGGGTAGCCGCTGTCGGAGCCGAGGAACAGAGTGCGCGCCACACCTTGGTGTGCGCGTCGGAACAGTGGCGGTGGCGAGAGCGTCGTCCACCGGGTAGCCGCTGTCGGAGCCGAGGAACAGAGTGCGCGCCACACCTTGGTGTGCGCGTCGGAACCGAGAGACGCCTCGGGGTGCGTCTGCGAGGAGGAGTGTGCCAAGCACGAAGGTCTGGAAGATGCGCGTCGGCGCGCTGAGGTCTGGGGAGCGTGCCAAGCTCGAAGGTCTGGAAGATGCGCGTCAGTGCGCTGGTACGGAGGAGCGTGCCAAGCTCGAAGGTCTGGAAGATGCGCGTCAGTGCGCTGGTACGGAGGAGCGTGCCAAGCTCGAAGGTCCGGAAGATGCGCGTCTGTGCGCTGGGACGGAGGAGCGTGCCAAGCTCGAAGGTCTGGAAGATGCGCGTCTGTGCGCTGGGACGGAGGAGCGTGCCAAGCTCGAAGGTCCGGGAGATGCGCGTTGGTCTAGATGTGCGTCAGGACGAACAGCTGCGCTGGGGTCTGCAGTGGAGCGCTGGGGTGCCTCCCGTGGAAGTTACAGGGAGCGCAGAACAGTCTCCTCCACAGGCTACGGCGACAGCAGACGAAGGCTGGAGCAAACATCTCAAGGCTGGAGAGATCCATCTTACAGCATTGGTAGACCAGAGGATCTCCCGAAAGAGTCTAGATGTTAGAGAATATGACTCAGCATGAATACAACACGACCCCACGCCGAAACGAGGGGAAGCGCCCTGGTATTTAAAGCCCACCGGGGAACTAATTAGCCTGCCACCACAGGTGCGAGAGGATAATTGATAATAGTCCAGGTGTGGCCACTGAGAGTAAACGAGAGTAAAGAACGAGAGGGTGGGGGCTAGAGAGAGTGAGTGAGAAGGGAATTTCTAACAGTAGGCTTTAAAGAAACAGAGAAAAGGTGGTGAGCAGCGGGCAAAACCTCACATAATGTGAAACACTGTGATTTACCTTACCTTGCTACCTCTATCTTTTTTATGCTCGCTTATGCCTGTATTTTTTACTGCTGTGAAGCACTTTGAACTGCAATTTCTGTACGAAAAGTGCTATACAAAAAAAGTTATTATTATTATATTCGACTAAATACTTACAGCACCTTTAACAGCACCCCGGAGGGGGAGGGTAGGATTGGCATGGAGGGTTTTGGTGGAAAGGGAGGAAGGGGGAGGGTAGGATTGGCATGGATGGTTTTGGTGGAAAGGGAGGAGGGTGGAGTGGAGGGGGAGGGTAGGATTGGCATGGAGGGTTTTGGTGGAAAGGGAGGAGGGTGGAGTGGAGGGGGAGGGTAGGATTGGCATGGAGGGTTTTGGTGGAAAGGGAGGAGGGGGGAGTGGAGGGGGAGGGTAGGATTGGCATGGAGGGTTTTGGTGGAAAGGGAGGAGGGGGGAGTGGAGGGGGAGGGTAGGATTGGCATGGAGGGTTTTGGTGGAAAGGGAGGAGGGTGGAGTGGAGGGGGAGGGTAGGATTGGCATGGAGGGTTTTGGTGGAAAGGGAGGAGGGGGGAGGGTAGGATTGTGTGATGGGAATGTTATCTATACATCTGTGTGAAAATACATATTCGACTGTTCTTTTAAGTACTCTGAGAGAGGATGACTTTTGACCTAAATCTTTTCCTCTTCTAGCAAGGTTATCTTCCCAGCCAGCCAAATTAAGCTGGTGTTATTGTTCCTGCCTACTGAGAACCCAGTTTCGTTATACTTTCATTATCATATCTGATGTATAATGTTACGTCTTGCAAGTGTGTATTAATGTACGTTCTGCCCAGACCTCTTGGTCACTTTGCTGGTCAGACTCAGTGTGTGAACACATGTTGTCTCTGATTGTAAACTGAACTTTCATTTGTGGGCACAGATGAAATAAACGATGTTTTCTATTTTTAATAACGACTCAGAATGATTTATACAAACGGCTCATTCTTTTGTCCTTTAATATTTTCCATAACAATTGGCATGGAGGGTTTTGGTGGAAAGGGAGGAGGGGGGAGTGGAGGGGGAGGGTAGGATTGGCATGGAGGGTTTTGGTGGAAATGGAGGAGGGGGAGGGGAGGGGGAGGGTCACTCTGGCAGGTGATAAATGAGGTTATTACTCTCCTATCCTTTGTCTTCCAGGCTTCACCTACCGCTCCGGGTGAATGGAAGAGAGGACAAAGATGGCCAGGATGACGTCCAGACTCCGTGGCGGGAAGGGGACGCGGCCCGGCGTCTCCTCCTCCTCCTCACAGATGTCGTGGACGAAGGCGTGACAGACAGAGCGCTCGTAGCCCGGATGGTCCTGCGGGAGGAGGGTTTGATTGATTGATTGAAAATTGTATTAACAGATTGCAGAATGGGTACAATACAGTACGGCTCAATACACACAATTGTTAAGGGGATGCAGACCAGAGAAAGACTTTCGTCTCGTTTACATCAGGGTCCCCCATTTTCAATTCATCATAACTTAAGGTTATCCTATAACTCTAGTTATATGAATACTGGCTGAGCGTCTCGCTCTGCCTTCTGAGATATCATTATCTCCAGCACCTACTGTGCCACGGAAACCAAAACACATGCACCCACTTGTACGTGACCACGCCACTCCCCTGCATGCCCCTATAACAGGCAGGAAGTGGTCACACCCTCACCCTTCCAAGTTCGAATTCCATACGCGGAAAACATCCAAGGGACCTCAGGGCGCTGAAGAGCGAGACTCTCAGCCAGTATTCATATAACTAGGGTTATAGGATAACCTTAAGTTATATTTCACTACTGGTATCGCGTCTCGCTCTGCCTTCTGAGATAAAGGGCAGAGCGGACGCGTGGACACGACAAATGCACCCCCTGAGGGCCCGTAAGCCCCAGCCAGGGAGGAGGGGAGTCCCGTCCACCCGCCCGTCCTAACGAAGGGGGGGAGGCAGTCAACTACAACCAAAGTGCGGAAAAAAAGGGAACCAGGCACCCCTGAACGCACAGCGCAAGCGGGACCACGTGTGACACAGCACACACACCCATACACTCCTGCTAGCCCACCTGATGGCGGGATGCAGGAGAGGTCCCGGACCTCAGGACTGCCTGGGAGACAGAACCCCCAGTCATGTCCATGAGGTAAAACCTAACGAAAGGACTCGGGGAAGACCAGGAGGCCGCAGCACAGATGTCCTCCACCGAGCCCCCCCCCCAACAGGGCAGCAGAGGCCGCCACACCACGAGTGGAGTGTGCCCTGACGCCCCTGGGGGGAACCTGTCCAGCCAACGTGTAGCAAAGGGCAATGCCCTCACACAACCAATGTGACAGGCGCTGCTTGGACAGCGCCTTACCCGCGCGAGGGCCACCGTAACAAACAAACAGTTGATCGGAAGCCCTGAGATCCCATGTGCGACTAAGGTAAACCTTCAGTGCACGGACAGGACACGACAGGTGAATGCTCACCTCCAACCCACTAGCGTGAGGAGGAGGGTGAAACGCCTGAAGCACAATATCCCTGGAGCGACAAGAGCTCCGGATATTCCTTGGCACAAAGGCCGGATCAGGCCACAGAGTCGCCTGCTATCGGCCCGAATAGACAGGTACTCCGACCGCACCGAGAGAGCACACGGCTCACCCACGCATCTAGCGGAGGTGATGGCCCAAAAAAAGGAACGCGGTCGTAAGACAGACGATCCAATGGCGCCTGCTCAAGAGGCTCAAACGGGGCCCCCAACAGCCTTCCCAGAACAGTTGGAGGTCCCGACTCGGAGACAGAGAACATTCCACAGGCTTGAGACGCCGTGTGCCAAGCAAGAAACGTCCCACGAGAGGGTGGCTGAACAGTGTTCTGCCATCAAAGCCCACATGACAAGAAGATATAGCTGCGGCATATACCTTCACTGTCGAGGCCGACCGCCCATCCAGGATAGACTGGAGAAGGACAGAACCGAGTCCAGGGGGCATGACACCGGGTCCAAGCCCCCAACCTCACACCACTCTCGAACCATACGCCACTTCCCTGCGTAAGCCGCGGTAGTGGACGTAGCGCGCACGTTCCGGATGGCGTTAACCACAGAAGAGTTAAGACGCATCCCCACCAGATTCACCCTTTCAGCAGCCAAGCCATCAGGGGCTGCCCCAGAACAGGAGGCAAAACATAGTTCCGCGTGCCTGAGAGAGGGCCCGCGGTGACCACGGAACAGGCCACGGCGGGGCCACCAAGAGCTGAATCAGGGCCGGGAACCACACAGCCGTGCCCCGGCCCGGCGCGACCAGGATAAAAGTCCGGCGCTCCTGACATACCCGCCCCAACAGCTGAGCTATCAGGTGTATGGGGGCAGAACGCGTACAGAATCCTGGGCGGCCATGGACCGAATCGGCCGCTGCCCGGTGGAGATGGGGGGAGCGTACTCCTCCCTGTCTGATGACATACGACGCCTACATCGTGCTGTCCGTCCTGATCAGAACATGCTCGCCCATCACATGATGGCCGAGCCGTCTGAGGACTAGAAGCACTGCCTTCAATTACAACACATTGATATGTAGTGCAGACCGGGCAGCATGGTCCTTGCCAGCTGCCCCCTACTGCGTCGGTCCGACACGTCCCCCCCCATCCCGTGAGGGAGGCGTCGGTGAAGACAGTGACGTGTGACAGCCTGCTGCCCATGGGGACCCCACTGGTGAGGGCCCCAGCCCCCCCCCCAGAGGGCAAGGTCCCCCAGTAGACATGGGAACCTTCAGCAGCTTCCACTTGACTCTCACAGGGTCTATTTTCACACTGAAAAACCCACCTCTGTATCCTCCTCATGAAGAAGAGGCCAAGAGGGACCACAGCTTGAGCAGATGCCATAATACCGCGCAGGCGTATCACGGTCAGCGCCGTAACCGTCCTGTCAGAACGGAACCTCCCGAGCGCGCCAAGAATATCCTCTCGCCGCCGCTCCGAGAGGGATGCCCATATAGACCTTGAGCTTAGAAATAAGCCCAAGTACTCCACCTGTTGACTGGGAAGAGGAGCACTCTTGTTCCAGTCTACAGCAAAACCCAGGCTGGTGAGGAATTCCACCACCTGCCTGGTATGAGACCTGGCGATCATCTCTGACCGGCCGAGGACCAGAACGTCGTCCAGGGTAGAATAAAATGTGTATCCCCTGACGACGCAGAGGCCCCAGCGCGCTCTCCACGCACTTGGTGAAGATGCAAGGAGCCAGAGAGTAGCCGAACGGCAGCCTCTGGTACTCGTACACTAAGCCCTGAAAAAGGAAGCGTAGGTATGTCCTAGGAGGGAAGATCGGGATGCAAATACGCATCCTTCAGGTCTATGGAGGTGAACCAGTCCCCCACCTGACAGCGCTTAACAGGTGGGTGACGGTCAACATTCTGAACCTTCCATGCGACAGGTCCAGTATGGGTCTGACACCCCCCCCCCCCCGATTTCTCAGGCACCAGAGAATATCGGAAGGAAACGCCGTTCATCGCGTCCTCCCATAGGACCACGATGACGGCCTGCTTCGCCGCCAGAGAACGAATCTCCTCGGCCAGGGCTGTCACTGCCGCGGACTCTGATAATAGAGTCTGTACCAAACCCAAAAACGGAGGGCGGGGGTGTGTAAACTGTAACACAAGCACCGACCTCAGCGTTCTCTCCATCCACACCGACATATGGCTACTACTGCAGCCATACGTGGTAAAAATCCCAAAGCGCCCCCGCCGCCAACTGCCGCTGGTCCGCTAGGAATCGTAGATAGGTGGCCCGGTCCCTCCCGCTGTGTGTTGTCAACCCTGGTCTCGCCAACCGCGTGAGCAGGGTGTCCCGCGGAGCCGGGATGTCGCACCCTGACTCTACCAACGAGGCAATCGCACCCAAGGGGGACCCCGACAGAAGGGGCGGTCTGATACGGGGGGAGCGGCCATCACCCCTGGTGACATAGGCTCCCCTGCTGAGCATCTTCTCGGCTTAGCTTGCTGAGGACAGCCTGCTCTGCAGCTCGACATGCATGGTGTGTGGTCCCACACTGCCCGATAGGGTGGGTCTCTACACACCGTAGCCCTGTAGTGATATTACTACCACCCAAATTCCGCGTGCCTGCTGATTTCCGCGGGATCGGAAGTCCAGACGGGGAGGCACTAACGTAATACCCGGCCTGGCGAGGGCGGGGCCGGGGGGAACCCACGCTGCAACCTCCTGGGCCTAGAGTTCCCCCTCTGACAAAAATGTTTAGATACAGGGAACCCTGCTCCGTCGACAGATACAACACCAGGCTCACCAAACACAGACGCAGGACGTGTGGTGTGGGAGCCGCTTGACAGCACAGCATTCTCATAGACAGACCCAGGCCTAGCTAGCAACTGGGTGTCAGCCCCTGTCTCCACGAGAAGCTAAATGTGGGGCCGATTGTGCTTCACTGGAAGAACGCGGCCCGCAGCCAAAGGGAACAAATCAGAGCCCTGAGTCCCGTAGTGTAGCGTGGGGGGGAGTAACCGGAGAGCGTGCTAGACACAGCTAGATGGCAACGGTATTTTAGGGCGTGCCTGTCTAATATAGCCGATCCCTCGGGCCGCCGAGGCTGTCGGCCTTGTGTCCAGGGTATCTCAGGCGGGGGAAACATGGCCGCTGGCCGGGGGCCTCGCCGCAGCCGCTGGCGAGGCCGTGCTCTCACCTCTGGCTGCACGGTGTGGGGCGGTGTGAAGCCCAGGTCAAATACCGCCCGCGCCTACGTGGACAGACCAAGGTCCACCCGTGGAGAGGGGAGCCCTGAGGAGGAGACAAGGGGAGATTGCTCCAACCAAAGATGCCTGTGAACAACCGTTAACAGCATCCTAGCCCTCCCTGAGGTTATAGCTTGCGGCTGGGTCAAAAGCTGAATAACCTCAAAACCCTGCGCAATGGTTTTGACGTCGGCTGGCCCTAAGGCCCCACCACCCGATACCATTTTTGACAGAAAAACAGCCAATTGAGCAATGTTGTTAGTTGCTGCTAAATTCTGTACTGCTGCGGTATAAGCTTCATCAGCCAACCAGCCACCTGCCGGGCCGACCCGCCTCTTGGTGTCGGCCGGGCGGGATACCGTTCCACCATGTCAGGGCAAAGGACCGATGCCACCTGCTTCACTAAGCACGGAACACCAGTGGCGGCTGCTGACCAAAGTCTATTACTAGTGAAGCACTGCTCCACTAGTAGTCATGCAAAAACCTCCACTGCGGCACACCTGTGCATGCACCTGTGTAAGGGATAAATTAATGAATGAACGAAAACTTTATTAACATATTGCAGAATGGGCTAGCCCAATACACACAATTGTTAAGGGGATGCAGACCAGAGAAAACGTTAGTCCTGTCTACATCAGGGTCCCCCATTTTCAATTCATAGATTCACAAATGCACACCTGCCCTGAGCCCTGTCATCGGCCCATCCACCCATGTAAAGGGTAAATAAGCCTCAGCTAAAACCACCAACATTAGACACCGATTGACCGTCAGCATGAATGGTTAAGAGGAGGGAAGAGTGAAGACAGCCCCGGCGGGGTACATGGGAAACGGCGCCCCAAACATCTTAGCATTAGCATCAGCTGCGCGCACTAGGATACTTGGAAAAACATCCAACAGTGAGTCATGATGACCACGTTTATCCAAATATGCCGCCCCCCGCGCCAATACATCACCCGGTCGTCTCACGAGACAACGAGCAGTATTAAACATGCCAGTACCAATGCCTGCCAGCGCAGGTCCTACCTGGGCGCGACGTGGCTCGACTGCCAAAACGCAGCGCGAAGTCCATCGGTCCGCTGTCAAACGACGAGGGAAACCCAGGATAGGACCGCCGTGCTGTCTGGACGTGCCGAGAAGGTGCCGGGGGCTGGCGTACTTCTGGCGAAAGCCCAACATTGCGTAATTTCTCCCTACGCTTCATAACAAAATTCCACCTGTTCGCAAGTGCACATGCGCAGCTTCCGCATTTGGAAAAGAATGAGGAAGGGTGAGGGCGTGACCACTTCCTGCCTGTTATAGGGGCACGCAGGGGAGTGGCGTGGTCACGTACAAGTGGGTGCATGTGTTTTGGTTTCCATGGCACAGTAGGTGCTGGAGATAATGATATCTCAGAAGGCAGAGCGAGATGCGATGCCAGTAGTGAAATATAACATATATGACATACATGACATACAGGTAGACAGTACTGTTACATCTAGACATTTATGACATACCAGATCTACAAATATACAGTACTGTTTATGAATACAAAAATAGTCTAAAAAGAGGGTATATACATTTGAATGACTGAATTATTTTATTTTGAATGTTTACAAATACAAATAAATAAACATAAACAAAAAGAAATTCGGAAATTTGTACAAATAAACAAACTAAAAGGATAGGTTTGAAGCCGAAGGCTTATAGAGCAACCTACCCCTAATTCAAAAACAAATTCAAAAAAGTTAAAGTTTTCAAAATATAACAAACAAACAAAAGAATCAACAATCAAAAATCAACAAAAACCGATCCCGGAAAGAACAAAAAAAGTCAAAGTTTGCAAGATAAAACAAACAAACAAACTAAAAATCAACAATCAACAATCAACAAAAACCGTTCCCGAAAAGAACATAAGCCAATATAGGAAAATCAAAACTTAATTTGCAATACCCGAGTTTCATGGTAGAGAAAAACAGATTCTACATGTAGGTTCAATTTGACTATAAATGCTTGAGGCTTGGGCTGATCGTCATACTAACTCGTTTGGCTGGGTTAGGGGGAGGGAATAGAAGCCGTGGGTGGGAATCTGGCGTTGTGGACAGCGACGCCTACAGGTCAGGTCTGGGCGCTTGCTCAGCGAAAGGCAGGACTTGATGAAGGCAGCGTGACCTCCCACGCGTTACACTTCACCAATGAGAGTCCTCGCTGCCAGGTAAAAAAAGAGTCACTGGCTGTCGCCGCGCGTGTCGGAGGAAGCGTGCGGATGACTTCAGGGTTCCCTTGTACCGACCAGTAGGAGAACATGCGCACAACAAACAGGTAGGGGAGGGGGGGAATTGGCACAACGACTAAATTAGGATGGGGAGAAAACAGAGAAAAAAATCGGAGATAAGAGAGGATAAAAAAAATAGATAGATTCTAGAACCCTGTTTTTTTTTTTTAAATACTCCTGCTGTTTTTTATTTCATCCGGTAGATTGTTCCAGAGTTTCACTCCTTTAACTGACACAGACATACTTTTAAGTGTGTGGTTCGAGCTCTAGGCTGTTTCAAATTGAGTGTTCTTCTTAAATTATACCTGAGGGGGAAGAAACTGTACATTGGAGGAGGTTGGATCGGTGGGGTGGGTAACTGTACATTGGAGGGGGTTGGGTTTGGACATTTACAGGGGCCAGTTTCGAATTTAGGGGGGGATTAACAAAGTATCCAAAATGTTTTTTTTAATAATAGGAATGCGGATATATAGACATTTCCGGATGCGTGGAGTTAGGACTTGCATACAGTTAATAGGGAGTAGTTGTACATCGCTGGGCATTATGTATGTTGTTCATGACACCCATTGGGTCAGTGCTGTCTGAGATGGCTGAGCTCCATGCTTGTGGAATGAGGGAGGCAGCGGCTGCAGTGTGGAGTTGGTCTGGCAGTGCAGCTGAAATCCACTATAGATTGAGGTGAAGGTGGTGATGGTGGCCGGGGGGGAGGAGGTGGTGTTTTCAGCTGGGCTTTCCATTTTTCTACTTATATATATATATATATTTGTAATATTCCTTTTATTTTTTAAATGTTTCCTTTTCTTTTTGTGTTTATCCTAAATTTAAAAAAAAAATGTATCACAAAAAAAGAGAGCTTTTAAACAAACTGAAGTGAACTCCACTCGTGAGATTAAAACCATCGGATGGAAATGACCTTAGTCAGAGCATCAGACCCATTTCTGAATAATGAGCACATATCAGCAATCTGTGTTTACTGTAGTAATTTAAGTCATTTAAAATGTCAGGGTCAATCAGGGTTTACTGTAGTAGTCATTTAAAATGTCAGGGTCAATCAGGGTTTACTGTAGTAGTCATTTAAAATGTCAGGGTCAATCAGGGTTTACTGTAGTAGTCATTTAAAATGTCAGGGTCAATCAGGGTTTACTGTAGTAGTCATTTAAAATGTCAGGGTCAATCAGGGTTTACTGTTGTTTAAAAAATAAAATAAAAAGCTTACCTTGACCATCTGAATGGCACGAGGGGAAAAGTCACAGCAGTATAAGAACGCCCCTTTTTCTCTGCAATAGAAATAGGTATTTTAAATGGAGCCCGTCTCAAAGCCCCGCCCTCTTTTCTTTATCCTCCAATCACAATTGTTGCATCGAGGGAAGTAACAGTTGTGATTGGAGGATCAAGAAAAGAGGGCGGGTTCTGAGATAAGGTCAATTATTACTAGCACCGGTAACAGTCTGAGAGAAAGCAGGGAAATTATATTGCACTCTCTGGTAACAATATATTCATAGTCATATGACATTTTTTTTTCAAAAATAGTTATTACTCCCATGTCTGCCTATGGGAGCTCTTCTAGTCCCTGTCCCTGTGTCTCTGAGTGGATGTCTCGAGTGACAGTGTGATGATATACAGGTACACAGCCTATATACAGCCAGCCCCGGTCCTGCCCCCATTCGGCTCGTCAAGGTGGTGTAAACATTATTTTTATTTTATTAAATACTTTAGATACTGCTACTATGTATGTATGTATGCATATGTGTTTATCTTACATGTACCGTAATTGCCGGACTGACTATAAGCCGCACCTTTTTACCCATGTTTTGAACCCTGCGGCTTATACAACGATGTGGCTAATCTATGGATCTTTACAGCGAATGGCCACCAGGGGCGCTCTCGCAGGTGTCTAGTGGACACCTGCGGCTTATAGTCAGGTGCGGCTTGTATATGTACACATTTATTTTTCGTTCTATATCTAGCTGGTGCGGCTTATATTCAGGTGCAGCTTATAGTCCGGCAATTACGGTATATATACTAGGGCTGTCAAAGTTAATGCTTTAACTTTGGAGATTAATTAAAATTATTTAAAGCATTAAAATAAATTAATCTAGATTAATCTATGGAGTGAAAAATCTTCAATCTTAGCGCCGCGGATATAGGAAAGAGATCTAGCTGAGTCAATGTTGATGGTTTTGTTGAACATTTGTATTTCACAGGAGATAAACTGTATTAAAAAAAAGCTATTAAAATAGTCTTTGAATCTAAATATAATTTCTTTGTGTTGATTTTACATTAATTCCATGATTTTACTTGTTAAAGTTATGTGATGTATACGATTGCATGTAACTGTCTAACTGTTTCCACAAGAGGGCGCTATAGGCGGAGCTATTGACGCTGGCGCCAGGCAAGAGGGTATTTAAGGGAATGTTCCCTCCCTCTCTGTCTCTTCCAACCTACCTCTCACAGAGAGAAGGTCTCATGTACTAATGTGCGATGTGATAATAAACCACGCCGATTAAAGGCTGAAGTGAGAGGACCTTGTCGTCATGACCAAGTTATTGTCTCCCCATAAGTGACTCTGTCAACATTACTCAAGTAAAATATGTTACAAGCTTCGGTCTTAAGTAGAAAAATGCTATTTTTAATCTAGATTAATTACAGAAAATTGTGAGATTAATTAGTTAATTTTTTTTAAATCTATTGACAGCACTAATATATACATACCAATTATTCGCTTGTTCTATTCTCCATCCATCTATAATCCATAGCAACACCATATATCACCGACACCCTGATGGGGGATCCCCTTTGAACTGCCCATCTGAGGTTTCTCCCCCTTTTTTCCTATTGCTAGGTTTTAGGGAGTTGTTCCTCATCTTCATTGGGGAAAGTCTGGGGGTGTTGCAAAATTTTAGATTTTATGGTGGTTTTTAATATTTTTATTGTGGATCTATTGTGATGTTTCTTCTTGATCTGTGAAGCCCATGGGGGGAAATTCGTTGTGATTTCGGGCTATAAAAAATACATTTGATTTGATGATCAGACATATTACTCGTTATGAGAGGACAGGGAAATACTTTAGTTTAAACTTGACTACAGTAAATGTGTTGACAATCATGGATTTTCTTTTAAGTTATACAATGGGCTTCTAATAGACTTTTTGGGTCCCAAGGTCATGAAAATTACTCAAGCACGTAACCCTTTCACTACCACACTACAGAAGGTTAACCCTTTACTATCACACTACAGACGGTTAACCATCTGTAGTGTGATAGTAAAGGGTTAACCTTCTGTAGTGTGGTAGTGAAAGGTTTAACCGTTTGTCGTGTGGTAGTGAAAGGGTTAACCTTTTGTCATGTGGCAGTGAAAGGGTTAACCTTCTGTATTGTCGCAGTGAAAGGGTTAACTGTTTGGTAGTGCGGCAGTGAAAGGGTTAAAGGACTGTAAGAGACGGAGCAGGCTGTTATTCAAGATTTTCAAGAGGTTTATTTGTCACATACATACCAGGGCATACAGTGAAATGCGGGTGGCCATGCCCGCTTCGATTGTGCAACAATACTAAATAATAAAATAGACATAAAATAGGCATGATAAAATAGACATGCTAAAGTCCTGAGTGCAATACATTTGTTAGCTACGGATTTAAGGCACTGGGTCCTATGTACACTACTATACAATATACAGTTTTTACTCTATATCCTTATGCTATACTTGCTATATCTAAACTATACTGTTGACAGAGTCAGCTATGGAGCGACAATAATATGTTCATGACGACAAGGTTTCTCTTTAGCCTTCGGCGTGGTTTATTTCACATTGCACCCAACAGTACACATGAGACCTTCTCTTGTGAGAGGCGACGGAGGAAGAGAATGAGGGGGGAGGTAACATCTCCTTTTATACCTCTCACCTGGCGTCAGCTTCAATAGATACGCCTATAGCGCCCTCTTGTGGAAACAGTTAGACAGTTACATGCAATCATACATAACATCTAACTTCAACAATACTATATAAGAAGACTCCCTGGAGGAGACTCAGGTCCTTCAATGTGTGCAATAGACTGCTGCAGTCATTCTACCAGTCTGTAGTGGCCAGCGTCCTCTTCTATGCTGTGGTATGCTGGGGGGGCTACATCAACTCAAGGGACACCAACAAACTGAACAAGGGCGGTCAGGTGGCGTAGCGGAGATTGTGCTCGTCACCAATGCAAGAGGCTGCGGTCTCGACTCCCGGAGAGTCAGCATTGCCTTGGCTTGGGCTGATCGCTATACTAAGAGAGGCAGCGGTCTGAATATAACGCACTGGGCAAAGTATGTCATACCCTCAATCTCATTGTCTAATAAACAACAACGTATTGGTTAGAACTGAGAGAGGGCATTGATCGACACGCAGAAAGGATCATGTGTTGTCATGGTGACTGCAGGCTATAGGTCCACAGTTAAGGAAAACTCCAACATTTTGGGAAATTAGCTTATTTGCCATCTTCCCTGGAGTTAGACAAGAAGATACATACCTTTTTTGTCTCTGTGCATGCATTTAGCTTAGGGAACAGCCGCTCCGTTAGCGTAGCTTAGCTTCATCCCTGGAAGTGGGTCAGATTTGTAGCCTCAAGTTCCCTACAGTTCCCAACAGTCACGAAATACACTCCAAATACAACTCCAAAACGTTCCTGTAAACATGTTGTGACCTGTGTATTTACCACATGGAGAAATAAAAAATAATAATAATTGAATAATTTTTTTTGTATCCACTTTTTATCCGAGGAGGCAGCCGTCGCATCTTTTCACCTGTACAGTGCAATCTCTCAGTGGCGAGGAGTAACGCGTGGGAGGCTCACGCTGCCCCCGTTACTTCCTGATTCTGCTGTACAGGCGCACCAACCGACCTGTAGGAGTCGCTGTCTACAATGTCCAATCCCCACCCACCAGCTTTCCCACCCCTAACACTGGCAATTGTGTTAGTATGAACGACCAGCCAAGCTGGTAGCAACGCCGAGAGCTGGGCTCGAACCCAGCATCTCCTGCGTTAGTGGCGAGCGCCTTGCCCACTGTGCCACTTAGCCGCCTTGTATAGGCCCTTTTCTGACTCGACGACATACACATTCCAAATAGACCCTTTGTGTTTCCTGTTGGATTAATGCAGCTGCTGACAGGAAGTAAACAAGGGGTCAAAGATGTTCCCATGGCAACGGAATAGCAACAGAATACTTCTTAAAAGGTCTTCTAACTCAAACTCTGTATACAGCATGCATGTACAATAGTTCTGTGTATACCATATATATATACATACTATATATACTATATATTTACAGCATATATATATATATCCACATCTGTCTGTACATACCTGCATATAATCCTTGATACATATCTTTAGATACTATATCTATATCTGTACATATCCCTTATCTACTCTTACTAGTTACACTGCTGGCCATTATGACTTACTACCATAGTGTCTTTATACCTGTATCACTGTACATATTAATACTACAACTCTGTACATACATCTGATTAGCACTATTACGCAGTGGTACTAATTTATATATGTTAAACCCAGTTTAATCACCTCTACATTGTATATTACTATTGCACTTTATTGTTACATTTGCACTCTGGTTGGATGCCAGACTTCTTCTTGTTGTACTGTACTTGTGCTGTATGACGACAATACATTTGAATTGAATCAAATCAAATCGAATTGAAAGTAATCTAATCTAATCTAAACCAATGTTGTGTTTTCATTGCCTCACAGTCATGTCCTGTGTAAAATGAAACAACAGTTTTAGTTATTGTGCCTGATTGGTCTCTGTCTGTCACACTACTCTTGTAACAGAGGTGTTACAAGAAGGTGTTCCACAAGGAAGCATACTAGGACCGCTACTGTTCCTAATTTATGCAAATGACATGTCGTCAGCTTGTGACTGCAACTTGTTCCTGTTTGAGGACGACTCAGCCCTGCTGGTCTCTGACAAGAACAAGTTACAGGTTGAAAAAACCCTCAGCTCAGAACTAGGCAAAATCTGCATATGGCTTGCTGATAACAAACTATCATTACACATGGGCAAAACAGAGTCCATTCTCTTCAGTTCAAATAACAAAGTCAGCAAGACCGACGGCTTCTCAGTTACAGTGGGTGACAATATTGTCACAAGGAAAGAAGAAATTACCTACCTGGGTTCCATCCTAGAGGCAAATCTTTCCTGTGACAAAATGGCATCCAATGTAATAAAAAAAGTCAACCAACGAACTCGATTCTTGTACCGGATCTCCTCACTGGTAAACAAGAATACCCTGAAGACTCTGGCAGGAGCACTCATTCAAGGATACTACGACTATGCTTGTACCTCATGGTACCAAAGCACCTCAAAGGCGCTAAAAACGGTTGACGGTTCCTTTGTCGATATGGGGAGATCTCGCCCATTGGAGGAGGCTGGGTATCCTCACCATTGGGGTCCCCATGGGCAGCAGGCGCTCACACGTCACGGTCTTCACCGACGCCTCTCTCACGGGTTGGGGAGGGACGTGTCGGACCAACGCAGTGGGGGGCAGCATCCTGGCCCGTCTACCCTGCACATCAATGTGTAGGAATTGAAGGCGGTCCTCCTGGTCCTCAAACGGTTCGACCACCTGGTGGTAGGCGAGCACGTTCTGGTCAGAACGGACAGTATGACGGCAGCAGCGTATATCAACAGGCAGGGTGGGACTCGTTCCATCCGCCTGCACCGGGCGGCGGTCGAACTTTGGCTATGGGCATCTCGCAGGCTGCGCAGTCTGAGGGCGCTCCACATCCCTGGTGTAGAGAATGTGGGCGCAGATATGATGTCTTGGGGCGGTCCTCGTTACGATATAGTCAGGCAGATCTGGGATCGCTTCGGGGAGGCCTCTGTGGATCTGTTTGCGAGCCGACGTTCTCACAAGTGCCCCTTGTGGTTCTCGGTCAGTCGGGCAGATCATCCCCCCTTGGGGGTGGATGCCTTCTCGATCTTTCCATGGCCGCCCGGCCTTCTGTACGCCTTTCCTCCTGTACAGCTGTTGAGTCAGCTGTTGGAGCAGATACGGAGGGAGCGCAGGACGGTGATCCTCGTCGCGCCGGACCGGGGCACGGCAGTGTGGTTCCCGGTCTTGATCCAGCTACTGGTCGCTCCGCCTTGGGTTATTCCTTGGTCGGCGACGGCCCTCTCCCAGCAACACGGGTCGCTGTTTCAGTACCCGGTGTTGGGCCAACGTCTGATGGTGTGGCTGGTGGGAGGGTAAGTCTGGAGAGGATGGACCCTTCTGTGGTTGATACCATCCGGAATGCGCATGCTCCCTCCACTGTCGCGCTTTACGCGGGCAGATGGCGTATGTTCCAAGTGTGGTGTAAGGCGGGGGGCCGGGACCCAGTCTCCTGCCCCCTGGATGCTGTCCTTGGTTACCTCCAGTCTCTCCTTGATAGACTGTCGGCTTCGACGGTGAGGGTATATGCAGCAGCTATATCCTCCTATCATGAGGGATTTGAGGGGGATGTCTTGTTCAGCCACCCTCTTGTGAAGCGTTTCCTGCTGGCCGCTCGACGCGTTAAGCCGGTGCAACGCTCTTTGGCTCCGAGTTGGGATCTTCAATTGGTCCTCGGTCGGTTGTCCTTGGCCCCGTTTGAGCCGCTTGAGCAAGCGCCGTTGGGACGGCTGTCGTTTAAGACCGCGTTCTTGCTGGCCGTCACCTCCGCTAAACGCGTGGGTGAGCTCTGTGCTCTTTCGGTACGTCCAGAGTGCCTGTCTTTTCGTTCCGATTGCGGTGCCACTCTGCGGCCTTCGTGCCTAAGAATATCCGGAGTTCCTTCCGCTCCAGGGATATTGTGGTTCAGGCGTTTCATCCGCCTCCTCACGCTAGTGAGTTAGATGCGGGCCTTCACCTGTCATGTCCGGTCCGTGCTTTGGGAATTTACCTCAGCCGTACTCAGGACCTCAGGGTTACCGATCAGCTTTTTGTCTGTCACGGTGGTTCTCGTGCCGGTAAGGCACTATCGAAACAGCGCCTGTCCCATTGGTTGTGCGAGGGCATTGCCCTCTGCTACACGTTGGCCGGGCTGGATCCCCCTGGGGGCGTCAGGGCGCACTCCACTCGTGGGGTGGCAGCCTCTGCCGCTCTGCTGGGTGGGGCCTCGGTGGAGGACATCTGTGCTGCAGCTTCATGGTCCTCCCCGGGCCCCTTCGTAAGGTTTTACCTCATGGACATGACCGGGGGTTCTGTCTCCCAGGCGGTTCTGGGGTCTGTGGCCTCTCCTGCTTCCCGTCCTTTGGTAGGGTAGCAGGGGTGTGTGAGTATGGGCCACAGTGTGTTGGGTCACACGTGGTTCCGCCTGTGCTGTGTGTTCAAGGGGTTCTAGTTCCCTCTTGCTCGCACTCAGGTGGAGTTGACTGCGCCCCCCCTTCATTAGGGAGGATGGGGTGACGGGACTCCCCAACCCCTTGATGTGGGCTTACGGGTCCTCAGGGGGTGCATCTGTCAGGCCTCGCGTCCGCTCTACCCCATATCTCGGTATGGCTTACGAGCGGGACGCGATGGCCAAGTACGATAATATAACGACAGGTTATGTATATAACCTAGTTATATGAGTACTGGCTAAGCGTCCCGCTCTTAAGCGGCCCTGAGTTCCCTTGGGGAATCTTTTCCTGGAAACAGGTTTTTTACGAGGAAGAGTGAGTGGTGACCACGCCTAGTACTTTATAGTACACCTCTATAGGGGCGGGGCCTGGCAGGTGGTGGGTGTATTTGTTTTTCGTTGATGGTGTACAGTAGGTACATGAGATGAGGTATATCTCGGTATGGCTTAAGAGCGGGACGCTTAGCCAGTACTTATATAACTAGGTTATATACATAACCTGTCATTTTGTGTTGTAGTGTGACAGGTGTATTATGTCTGTCTGTTCTCTCTCTGCTTGGTTGGCCTGAATGTATTTTTTCTGTTTTCGTATTGTTCCCGTCTTTCTTTTTTCCCCCGCCCCCGGGCTGCGCCCCGGGCCGATGTACTGTAACAATTGGTTGACAATATAAATAAATTTATCATATCAAAATGTATGATTCATCATATCTCAGTGCATATACTCACTTGATTGAAGTAACAATGGGAAAGACACTGTTACCAACTCCACACCCAACCTGTGAAGGTAACACATGACAGTGATGATCCTGCCTGGATTGTATTCAAAATCATCCAACACAATTACCGGTAGTATAGTCTTGTTACAGTTCCATGTCCAAATATTATAACATATATATTATATCACTATAAGGGTATATCTGCAGGTTTCAACACGTTACATTTAACACTTTTTAAGACCTTTTTAATACCACTTGGAGCTAAATGTAATACCAATTTCACTTTTTAATACCCTTTAAGGCCTTAAATTGAGAATTATGAATTAAGACTTTTTGATACCCCACAGATATACCCTGGTTATTATAGAGCTAACGGCTGGTGCACTTGAGAACTGTTAGGACTGTCTGACTCTTAATAATAAACACTGTTAGGACTATCGGAGTCTTAATAATAAACACTGTTAGGACTGTCTGACTCTTAATAATAAACACTGTTAGGACTATCTGACTCTTAATAATAAACACTGTTAGGACTGTCTGACTCTTAATAATAAACACTGTTAGGACTATCTGACTCTTAATAATAAACACTGTTAGGACTATCTGACTCTTAATAATAAACACTGTTAGGACTATCGGAGTCTTAATAATAAACACTGTTAGGACTGTCTGACTCTTAATAATAAACACTGTTAGGACTGTCTGACTCTTAATAATAAACACTGTTAGGACTATCTGACTCTTAATAATAAACACTGTTAGGACTGTCTGACTCTTAATAATAAACACTGTTAGGACTATCGGAGTCTTAATAATAAACACTGTTAGGACTGTCTGACTCTTAATAATAAACACTGTTAGGACTATCGGACTCTTAATAATAAACACTGTTAGGATTGTCTGACTCTTAATAATAAACACTGTTAGGACTGTCTGACTCTTAATAATAAACACTGCATGGACTCTGTTGCAGTGTGTTACTATGGTTTGGACCATGTATACCATCATCACTATTACTACTGTCTGATTGAATCCTGCCACTCACTACAGTTCACTACTACTACTACTACTGTTATCACCATTATCATTACTACTTGCATTTTGTTCTATGTTCTATTATGATTACTACCTATCCTACCTGTACCGCCCCCCCCCCCCCCACCCCTCATGCTGCTATGACACTTGAATTTCCCAAAATGGATTAATAAAGGAACACTTGACTTGATTTGATGTTGCAATGAGTCATGCATCATGCTTCCATCAACCAAAATCAAGGTAAATGGTGCATTAATATAACAGCTTTTATCCAAAGCGCTTTACAACTTGTTCCTCACATTCACACAACGACGGCAGAGGTGCCCACGCGGGGTGCCAACCTGCTCATCGGGAGCAGTCAGGGGTTAAGTGTCTTTCTCACTGCCGGGAGGAGCCGGGATCGAACCGGGAACCTTCAGATTACCAGACGACCGCTCTACCTCCTGAGCCACTGTCATCATCCAGGTTGGTCGCCTGGATGACGACCAACCACCTCAAACTGAACCTAAGCAAAACAGAATTGCTTCAGAATTGCTTCACCTGCCGGCCAAATCCTCCCCCCTGACCGACCCTCCATCACAGTCAAGAATGCAACTGTGACCGCGTCACCGACCGCCAAGAACCTTGGTGTTGTCCTTGACAACCAGTTGAACTGCTCCGCTCACATCGCAGCGACAACCAGAACCTGCAGATTCCTCCTGAGCAACGTCAGAAGGATCCGCCCTTTCCTGACAATGGAAGCCACCCAACTCCTCGTCCAATCAACAGTCATCTCCCGCCTCGACTACTGCAACGCACTGCTTGCTGGCCTCCCGGCCACCGCCACCAAGCCTCTTCAACTCATTCAGAACGCAGCGGCCCGCCTGATCTCAAACCTACCGAAGTCGGCCCATGTCACCCCACTTCTCAGGGACCTGCACTGGCTCCCCATTGGTGAAGGGAACGGCTCCCGCCTACCTCCGGTCAATGGTCTTTAACTACACACCCTCAAGACCCCTACGCTCTACATCTTCTGGCCGTCCCAGAAGTCGCCTATTCTCGGTCCTTGCCCCACAGTGGTGGAACGGACTTCCCACCACAGTTAGGACAGCCGAAACCCGTCCAATATTTCGCTGTCGACTAAAGGCGCACTTCTTCAAACATGATCTGAAATGAAATAAAAAATGAAATAAAAAAATCTAACCCTAACTAACCTTACTGTCATGCACTTGTCCTAATATACTAACCTACACTGTAGCACTCAACACCTTGATGAACATTGTTACTCAGCTGATAGAGTTGTGCCCTTCCTGATGACTTGTTGTACAAAACTTGTACAGTAAGTCGCTTTGGATAAAAGCGTCAGCTAAATGACTAAATGTAAATATAATATATTTAAAAACCTCCAAGATCCTGAAAGTTGCATGTTGACCAGGGAAGGTGTTGCTCTGTTGACCAGGGAGAGGGTTGCTCTGTTGACCAGGGAGAGGGTTGCTCTGTTGACCAGGGAGAGTGTTGCTCTGTTGACCAGGGAGAGGGTTGCTCTGTTGACCAGGGAGAGTGTTGCTCCGTTGACCAGGGACCCCACTCTCTACCCCGTCTCCACAACAGGAGTGCTGGAGGTCAGTGGCGTCTGCGTGTCTGTGAGCGGGGACAGAGCATGGATGTGGCCTGGTCTCCATGTCCCTGCCATGCCCACTAGGGTGCGGGTGTGAGGCCTTTAGTCCACCCTGGCAGCCATTTGTCCCCACACTCTCTGTCCCCGCGCTCTCTGTCCCCGCAGGAAGCAGCTCTGGGAATTCTAGAAACAGCCACTTGCGATCTTTGAAGAACTTGTCTTGGTGCGTCTCGTAGAAGCCGTCCCAGTATCTGCAGGCATCGGTGTCATATTTACCTGAGTGGTGGGGAATTAAAAAACACCTTTAAATGATCATATTTACCTGAGTGGTGGGGAATTTAAAAACACCTTTAAATTATCATATTTACCTGAGTGGTGGGGAATTTAAAGACACCTTTAAATGATCATTTTCGTCACGTTACCAGGGCATGGAACTAACTGTTTTGTCAACTGGCCATAAGTGGCTAGTGGATTCAGAATTGACCTAGTGAATTTAGTATCAGAGTTTCAGAATTCAGAGTTTATTTTTCTCATATCTTTATATTCAGATCTAATTTTATCACCTATATTTATGTCTTTCTACTATTTCCCTGCCCATACCTGGACCTCCCCTCCCCCCTCCCCCATGCTGCTATGATGCCCGAATTTCCCCAAGGGGATCAATAAAGCAATATCTTATCTTATCTTATTATAGTGACAAAGGACCAACTGGGCCCTCATTCATCAACGTGTGCGTAGAACATGTTCTATTTCCACACGTAAGCACAGAATTTAGAATGAGTGTACGCACAGGGAAGTCGGGATTCATCACACGTGCGTACGCAGGTTCTACGCACACCTGTCATGATGAATATAACTTTGATCCTACGTTTGAGCTTTAAGTATTTGCTTTGAGTTTTAAGTATTTGCATACCAGAAACGCCCCGATTAACCATATACGGTAATGGAATACACCCATGAAATGTGGAAAAATGGACTAAGCCGAGGGAAGCGTGTCATGAGACAGGCTGACAGACGTGTACACTTACGGTGATGTCGGATATGATATCTATTAACCATTGCTGCCTGGGCAGCGCAAACACTAATAAATACCGCGCTGGAATATGACTGCCTTTTCCCGTGTTGTTTGATTAATACCCAGGGATTAAAGTTCTCCTCAATTTTATTCCAAATCGCGATGGATCTCCCGTCAATTCTCTACCTGCTGCATATGATTTCTAGAGGCATACTACAATCTATTTTGATGTCAGTATTGGGTAGCCTATATAAACAATAATACGAGAGCATATACAAGAACAATGAATCTTACTGCCATGTATGATGTAGCAGATACGCCATGTGTAGCCTGCCTATATGTGATCAATACAAACATGAACTTGAATTCCATCA